>NW_026057582.1:85541823-85692546 GCF_023721935.1 Panthera uncia
CAGGATGAGAATTAAGAATTAAGAGTGGTATCAACATGCTACAACATGGATGGAACTTGAAAACATTATGCTAAGTAAAATAAGCCAGACACAAATGGACAAATATTGTATGATTCCATTTATATTATGTACATAGAATAGGCAAATTCATAGAGACATAAAGGGGAATGGGGGGGAGGGAGGAAAAGGGAAGTTATTGTTTAAGGGGTACAGAGTTGTGGTTTGGGAAGATGAAAAAGTTCTGGAGATGGATGGTAGTGATGGTTGCAGAATGTGAATGTACTTAATGCTACTGCACTGTACACTTAAACATGTTTAAATTGGTAAAGTTTATGTTATATGTATTGTACTACAATTTAAAAAGTTTTTGAATGAGACAACACTAAATTTTGGTATTTAAAGATACACACCTAAGTCATAAATAATAATAATAATAATAATAATAAAGAAACTATATGATTAACAATAAAAGTCAGAACTAGTGGTTAATTTTAGAGGAGCTAAAGAGGTTTTAATTCTTTTTTTTTTTTTAAGGGGTTTTAATTCTTTAAGAGGCAAGGGTGGTGATTGGAAATGTTCTAATTTTATTACCAGGAGCATTAACAGGTATATTATGTATAATTCATACCTTTTCACATTTATATTTTATTCATTTTTATGTGGGTTACATTTCATAATAAAGATGATTTAAAATAGGGGCGCCTGAGTGCCTCAGTTGGTTAAGCGTCCAACTCTTGGTTTTGGCTCGGGTCATGATCTCATAGTTCCTGAGACTAAGCCCCGCTTGGGATTCACTCTCTCCTCTCTCTCTCTCACTCTCCCAAAATAAATAAACTTTTTTAAAAAAAGGTGATTTAAAATAAATAAATATCACTGATGCCAAAACTAGTAATGTGGTGGAAAAGAGGGTACTTACAAAGTCTCAAAGTATCTTCCTAAAATGTATTAAATTATTACAAACAGAAAGTAGTACATTTGCAGTGAAAAAAAACTCATGTTCACCAACGTAACCAAATGATTCCAGTTAACATCACTAGTAATGGGACAAAATACCATCATGTGTCACTTGATATGATGCACCGAGAAGGAAATAACATCACTTTAATTGTATTCCTGCCAAAAACTTATTACCTGAATCTGACCATGAGGAGACATCACATAAACCTAAATTGATGGATGCTGTACAAAAAACTAGCCAATATTCTTCAGAGGGAGACATAGGAAACAGAGAGAGAGAAGAGAAAAACATGCCAAGATCAACAATGACAAAGAAAGACTGAGGAACTGATTCAGATTTGAGCAGATCTAGGAGATAAGACCCAAGACCATCAAATGCAACATGTAATCTGGGACTGAACCCCAGACAAGAACTCGGTTTTCCTTCTGCTACAAAGAACTCTAATATTAGCACTGATGATATCCGAATAAGGTATGTAGATTATATAATAGTATTGAATCAATGTTATCTTCCTGATCTTGTAGTTGAAAGAGAAAGAAAGAAAGAAAGAAAGAAAGAAAGAAAGAAAGAAAGAAAGAAAGAAAGAAAAGAAAGAAGAAAGAAAGAAAGAAAGAAAGAAAGAAAAGAAAGGTAGGATAAAGACACAGCGGTACCAAATTATCTAAGATTGGAGCTGAGCAGGGGTGACATTAAGCAAAACTACAAGAAAAGTTTACTGCACCTAACATAGGAATGGGATGAAAGTAAGAAAAGGAATATTCTTAGAGCCTTTGGAAACAGAAAGGCCAGAAATCAGAACCAGGATGGTAGAAGATGAGAAAAGTCATCTTGTAGATTAACACAAAAACAGGGGTGCCTGGCTCAATCGGTTGAGCATCCGACTCTTGATTTTGGCTCAGGTCCTAATCCCATGGTTGTGGAATTGAGCCCCCGCATAAGGCTCTGTGCTGAGTGTGGAGCCTGTTTGGGATTCTCTCCCTCTTTCTCTACCCCTCCCCACTTCGCATGCACATGCTACATTCTCTTCCTCAAAATAAATAAATAAACATTAAAAAAACAAAAACAGTTATTCCTGAACTCTTAAGTCCCAATGGGGAGAATGTTCTGGGCCTGAGAAATATAAGAAGAAAATAAAACACTTCAGTGGGAAAGGACACCATGCTGGTTCCTACTCATGCATGTGGCTGAACCATGAAATGTTTACTCATCCTCTGAGGTAAGTGTGTGTATACATAAAATCATGTACACAGCGCCAATTTTATATTGTACTCCCCATATTACTATGTCATATTCTCCTTCATTCCACTCTAGGTCACTTTAGTCATCTCTCCTCTGTATTTTTTTAAATTATTTTAATTCTAGTATGGTTAACATACAGTGTTATAATAGTTTCAGGTGTACAATACAGTGATTCAACAATTCTATGCATTACTCAGTGCTCATCAAGATAAGTGTACTCTTAATCCCCTTCACCTATTTCACCCATCCCCCCATCTACCTCTCTTCTGGTAAACCTCAGTTTGTTCTCTATAGCTAAGAATCTGTTTTTGAGGTTTCTCTCTTTTTTAGTTTGTTCTTTTGACTCTTAAATTCCACATATGAGTGAAATTCATATGGTATTTGTTCTTCTCTGACTTATTTCGCTTAGCATTAAAGTCTCTAGCTCGATCTATGTTGTTGCAAATGGCAAGATTTCATTTGTTTTTATGGCTGAGTAATATTCCATTGGGTATATATGCCATGTCTTTTTTTTTTTTTTAATGTTTATTTATTTTTGAGATAGAGAGAGAGAGAGACAGAGTGCAAGCAGGGGAAAGTAGAGAGAGGGAGAGGCACAGAATCCAAAGCAGGCTCCAGGCTCTGAGCTGTCAGCACAGAGCCCAACATGGGGCTTGAACTCACCACCTGTGAGATCATTACCTGAGCTGAAGTTGGACGCTTAACCCACTGAGCCACCCAGGCGCCCCATACCACTTCTTCTTTATCCATTCGTCTATTGATGGACACTTGGGTGCTCCCATAATTTGGCTATTGCAAATAATGTTGCAATAAGCATAGGTGTGCATATATCTTTTCAAATTAGTGTTTCATATTCTTTAGGTAATTCCTAGTAGTGGAATTACTGGATCATATGGTAATTCTATTTTTAGTTTTTTAAAAAAACTCCATATTGTTTTCTACAGTGGCTGCACCAGTTTGCATTCCCACCAACACTGCATGAGAGTTCCTTTTTGTCTACTTCCTCATCAAAACTTGTTGTTTCTTGTGTTTTTTTATTTTAGCCATCCTTTGTTTTTTAACGTTGATTTATTTTTGAGAGAAAGAGACAGAGTGTGAGCAGGAGAGGGGCAGAGAGAGAGGGAGACACAGAACCTGAAGCAAGCTCCAGGCTCTGAGCTGTCATCACAGGGCCCGATGTGGTGCTCAAACCCACGAGCAGTGAGATCATGACCTGAGCTGAAGTCTGATACTTAACCAACTGAGCCACCCAGACGCCCCATATTTTAGCTATCTTGACAGGTATAAGGTGATACCTCATTGTGGTTTTGATTTGCATTTTCCTGATGATGAGTGATGTTGAGCATTTGCATGTGTCTGTTGGCCAACTGTATGCCTTCTTTATAGAAATATCTGTTCATGTCTTCTGCCCATTTTTAAATTGGATTATTTGGGGTTTTTTGGTGTTGAACTGTATCATTTATATAATCTGGATATTAACCTTCTATTGGATAGGTCATTTGCAAATATCTTCTCCTATTCAGTACGTTGTCTTTTTGTTTTGTTGATGGTTTCTTTGTTGTGAAAAAGCTTTTTATTTTAATATAGTCCCAATAGTTTATTTTTGCTTTTGTTTCCCTTGCCTCAGAAGATATATCTAGAAAACTATTGCTACAGTCAATGTCAGAGACATTACTGCCTGTGTTCTCTTCTAGAATTTTCATGGCTTCAGGTCTCACATTTAGGTCCTTAATCTATTTTGAGTTTATTTTTGTGTATGGTGTCAGAAAATGGCAATTTTTTTTTTTGCATGTATCCTTCCAGTTTTCTCTACACCATTTGTTGAGGAGAATTTTTCCCATTGCATATTCTTGCCTCTTTTATCAGACATTAATTGACCATATAATCATGGGTTTATTCCTCTGTGCTATCTTAGATAGGGTTGGATCCTAAAGGCTGATCTATTATTCTGTGTGAAGACCACGTATTCAAGAAATAGGCTAGTCATGGGGCGCCTGGGTGGCGCAGTCGGTTAAGCGTCCGACTTCAGCCAGGTCACGATCTCGCGGTCCGTGAGTTCGAGCCCCGCGTCGGGCTCTGGGCTGATGGCTCAGAGCCTGGAGCCTGTTTCCGATTCTGTGTCTCCCTCTCTCTCTGCCCCTCCCCCGTTCATGCTCTGTCTCTCTCTGTCCCAAAAATAAATAAAAAACATTGAAAAAAAATTAGCCCCCAACCCTGGAACCCGGGGGGAAATAGGCTAGTCACTCCTCAGGCCACTCATGGCTGGTTTGATGCTCTTTGCTCCAGACTTAGCTCCTGAGCTAAGAAGCTCCTTCGTTACACGTGGAGAATGGCTCTTCTGAGGAATTCTAGAACCAACTCCCCCAGGCTCCAGGAGTGGGGGCACAGGGAGTCACCAGGGAGAAGCTCTGGGGTCCTCTGCTCTGTCCACACACCCAGGCACCTGGTAGAGTGAACAAAACTTTGTTTCTTTCTGGAAAACAGTCTCACCTGCCAGAGCTGCTGACAGGCATGAAGGTGAAGAGAAAGGTCTCATGAAGAGGTGATCCTTCTGTGTCAGACTTATTCCATGATCACTAATGTTTCAGTTTTGTTTCACAATTGCACATTGCTGGGGACTTTACAAGCTGTTGGTTGCATTCTCAAATATGGGGATTTGAAAACATCTTTTAGTAGGCACCTTCCACAAGTATCAAGGGACCTCTCGATTATAATTTTCAGCTCTTTTCTTTCTTTGGACATCATCTCTCTGAGCCTCAGATTTTATGAAATGCAGAGAAGGACATTGCACACAGGGTTGTGAAAAACAAAACAGATCAAAGCTCTTAGACCAGGGCCTGATGTATACAGCAAGTGACCAATAAACACTGGCTCTTATCATTGTTATTGCAAAAAAATAAAAAAAATAAAAAATAAAGGCTGAACTAGGCAATACAGAGTCAGTGTGCTAACTAGTTAGCAAGAACTACAGTAACACACTTTGGCCCTGCTCAAATATAAGACCATCAACATAGGGAGTCTCATGAACCTGAAGCCAGAATATCCATAGCCCTGACCAGAAATTTCTCAGAAATACTAGTTCACTTATTAATTTCAATTCACTTATGTGAAAGACACCATTCTGGCTCCATGGTAGTAGTGGAAGGAAAGCAATGTATAAAGATGATTAAGATATAGTTCCCACACTCAGGGAACTTATAATTTATAAAGAGGATAAGGCATGTATACAAATAACTATAATACAAGATACAATAAAAGTGCTGTAGGAGTTCAGAGGAGAAAGAAGTCAAAAGAAATAATTTTAATCATGTTTATAATAAATATTTACTTGGCTACCTGGGTAGCTCAACGAGTTGAGCGTCAACTCTTGATTTTGGCTCAGGTCATGATCCCAGGATCTGGAAGCAAGCCCCATGTTGGGCTCTGCACTGAACATGGAGCCTGCTTAAGGTTCTCTCTCTCTCTCCCTCTGCCCCCTACCCCACTCACGTGCATGCTTTCTCTCTCTCTCTCCCTAAAATGAAATTTAAAAAACACTTTTTAAATGTTTATTTATTTTTGAGAGAGACAGAGCGCGAGTGGGGGAAGCACAGAGAGAGAGGGAGACACAGAATCTGAAGCAGGCTCCAGGCTCTGAGTTATCAGCACAGAGCCCGAGGTGGGGCTCAGACTTGCAAACCGTGAGATCATGACCTGAGCTAAAGTTGGATGCTTAACCAACTGAGCCACCCAGGCGCCCCTAAATTTTTTTAAAAAATAATAAACATAATGAATATTAATGACCACTTACTATGTTTACTCTTGCTCTTTTTTTTTTTTTAATGTCATCCGGCCTCATTGCTATAAATGTCATCTATATGTTAATGACTCCCAACTTTATATCTCCAGCCCAGACCTCTGTTCCAAATCCAAAACTTGTGTATCTAACTGCCTATTCAGTATCTCTGTTTGGATGTTCAACTGACACTTCAAATTCAATATGCTTAAAATTTAACTCATCTTTTCTACAAAACCTGCTCCACTTGCAGCCTTCCCCATCTCAGGTGATGAAAACTTCATCCTTCCTGTTGATTATAACAAAAAGCTTGGAGACACTCTTTTCTTATTTTAGTGGAAAAGGAAAAAAAAAAACCCATGTACTTATCAGTCAACTTCAACAATTATCAACAAACATTCAAACTTGTTCCATTGATATTCCCACTCCTTTCCCAACTGATTATTTCTAAGCAAATCCCAGACATCATATAATTTCACCCATAAATACTTGTATTTGTGTCTAAAATATAGAGAATCTTTTGAAAACATCAACACATACAGGGGCATCTGGGTGGCTTAGTCAGTTAAGTGTCTGCCTTCAGCTCAGGTCATGATTTCATGGTTTGGTTTGTGGGCTCAAGCCCCACATGGGGCTCTGCACTGACAGTGCGGAGCCTGCTTCCAATCCTTTGTCTCCCTCTCTCTCTGCCCCTCCCCCATGCTCTCGCTCAAAAAAAAAAAAACAAAACAAATAAAACATTTTTTAAAAGTTTAAAAAATTAAAAAAATCAACACATACAAAGAAAATTGACAGCAATTTCTTAATGCAATCAAATATGTAGTGTTCAAATTTCTCAATTGTCCCCCTATCTCTCTCTCTCTTTTTTTTTTTTACAATTCCGAAACAAGGTTTACACACTGACTTTGGATGATTCTTTTCTTAGCTATCTTTTAATCTGTAAGTCCTCTTTCATTTTTATTTCCTGCAATTTATAAATTTGTTGATGAAACTAGGTCATTTGTTCTATAAAATTTCCAGAATTGTGTCGATTTTTTTTTATTGCATCCCTGTGGTATCATCTGACATATTTGTCCCTTCTTATTTTCTATAAGTGGGCAATTAGATATATTTGTTATGATTTATGCTTCGTTTTTTCTTTTTGGCAAGAATACTTCATAAGTGGTATCATTTACTTCCCATTGCATCTTATCAGGAGACATATAACATCTGGTTGAATGTATTTTTGTTACAATTGATAAATAGGTCCAAATGTTACTATCTTTTTACTTGATAGTTTAGTAGTCATTGGTAATCATTACCTAGCTGCATTATTTCACTAAGAGCTGCAAAATAGTGATATTCTATAATTTTTTTTAATGTTTATTTATTTTTCAGACAGAGACAGAGCACAAATAGGGGAGGGGCAGAGAGAGGAAGACACAGAATCTGAAGCAGGCTCCAGGCTCTGAGCTGTCTCACAGAGCCCAACGTGGGGCTTGAACTCATGGACCATGAGATCATGACCTGAGCCAAGGTCAGATGCTTAACCAACTGAGCCACCCAGGAACCCCAAAATAGTGATATTCTAATTTTAACATACTGTATTCATTTATTAGCTGGAATTCTTTCATAAATAAGAACTTTTTCTTCATCAAATATTTGATTACCTAAGGAAAGGCAGAATTAATCCTTGATTCTTTTTTTTTTTATCTTTTTTTTTAAATGGTTTTTTCATTTTTTTTTCACATTTATTGATTTTTGAGAGACAGAGTGAGACAGAGTGCGAGTGGAAGAGGGGCAGGGAGAGAAGGAGACACAGAATCCGAAGCAGGCTCCAGGCTCTGAGCCATCAGCACAGAGCCCGATGCGAGGCTCGAACCCACAAAGTGTGAGATCATGACCTGGGCCGAAGTTAGACGCTCAACCGACTGAGCCACCCAGGCGCCCCAATCCTTGATTCTTTCTTTTTGACTTGCTAGTTTTCAAAACAATGATTTAAGGTTCTCCATATAATAGAGAATATTTCTCCAAATGATGAGGCTCTTTAGCATACTCCAAAAACGACCAAGGAAATTTTTGTTTTTAGTATCACTATGAACTCATGGATTTTTAACACCTGGTGTATTCAATCAACTGCAATTATTGTTCACTTTGAAATGCATATTGTTAGATCTTAGGACTGTTGGACATCACTTCCTTCAGATTAGCTCCAGAGTCCTTTTGACATGATTGCAGGGGTCTTTGATAGCTTCCATCCTTTCTGTTATAATAAGATGTTCCAGGTTCATCCTGTTCATTTCCTGCCCCAGATCTGGAATCAGCTGTTTCCCTAAGAAGACTTGGTTCATTTTAGTAGTAAATAGCACTTAGAGACTGTAATGTGGATGGCTGGAAAGCTTATTGCTAACATTGGATTGGTCATTGTTTTTGCTTTTTCCAATTAAGTTTAGGATTTCAGAGATTTTACCCAAGTTTCTTGATTTTATATTTGTATCTCTCTTATGATCAACATCTTTGTTGTTGATAACATTAACATAATTTGCTTTATTCTATTTTCTATGTATATATACAATCATTTCACACACAAAAAATACCACTATTGTATATAATACAATGGAGTATTACTCGGCAATCAAAAAGAATGAAATCTTGCTATTTGCAACTACGTGGATGGAACTGTAAGGTATCATGCTAAGTGAAATTAGTCAGTCAGAGAAAGACAAAAATCATATGACTTCACTCATATGAGGACTTTAATAGACAAAACAGATGAACATAAGGGAAGGGAAACAAAAATAATATAAAAACAGGGGCACCTGGGTGGCTCAGTCGGTTGGGCGGCCGACTTCGGCTCAGGTCATGATCTCACGGTCCATGAGTTCAAGCCCCACATCGGGCTCTGTGCTGACAGCTCAGAGCCTGGAGCCTGTTTCAGATTCTGTGTCTCCCTCTCTCTGACCCTCCCCTGTTCATGCTCTGTCTCTCCCTCTCTCAAAAATAAATAAAATGTTAAAAAAATTTTTTAAAATAATATAAAAACAGGGAGGGGGACAAAACATAAGAGACTCATAAATATGGAGATCAGACAGAGGGTTACTGGAGGTGTTGTGGGAGGGGGGGATGGGCTTAAATGGGTAAGGGGCATTAAGGAATCTACTCCTGAAACCATTGTTGCACTATACGCTAACTAATTTGTATGTAAATTTTACAAAATTAAATTTAAAAAAATTAAAAAAAGAAAAAAATACCACTATTACTATTAATGAGATGACTAGCAAAAACTGTTTAATATTTCTTTGCAGTTGCTTTTTTCCTTAGGGTACATCTCATTAAAAATGTACAATTAAGACCTATACTACAACATGGACAAATCTTGAAGACATTATGTTAAGTGAAATAAGTCAACCATAAAAAGACAAATATTGTATGATTCCACTTATATGAGCTACTTAGAGTAGTCAAAATCATAGAGGCAGAAAGTAGAATGGTGGTTGGCACAATCTGGGGGGAAGAGGAATGGGGAGTTATTGTTTAATGGGTATAGAGTTTTTGTTTTACAAGATAAAAAGAAGTATAGAGATGGATGATGGTGATGGTTGCACCATATTATAAATGTATTTAATATTACTGAACCATATGCTTAAAATTGGCTATAATCGTAAATTTTATGTGTATTTTACAATAAATTTTTTTTGAAAAAAGTACTGTTAAATTATTGTAGAGTCATTTGAAATAATTCTACCAATTTAATACAGAGAGGTTAATTTATTTCATTTTTTTATTTTTAGTGACTATTTTTATATTTTTGCTAGGATAACATTTAAATACAATGAAATGCACAGCTCTTAGTTGTATAATGTCATGAGTTTTGACAGATGTATACATCTCTGAAACTTACATACCAATCAAGAAATAAAACATTTTCTTGGGGTGTCTTGGTGGCTCAGTTGGTTAAGTGTCCAACTTTTGGTTGATCTCAATGTTTACTGAATTCAAGCCGCACCAGAATCAGCCTCCTTGAGGAACCTGCTTGGGATTCTCTCTCCCTCTCACTCTCTGCTCATCCCCCACTCATTCTCTCTCTCTCTCTCAAAATAAATAAACAGCAAAAAAAAATTTTTTTTCTTCACTCCAGAGAATTTTTCATGGCAACCATATTCTAATTTCTACCATCATAGATTTTTTTTCCTGTTCAACAATATTAATGTAAGTGGTATCATTTAGTATGTAGTCTTTTATATTCAGCTTCTTTTAGTCAACAGTAACACTTTTGAGATTCACCCATGTTTCATGTACCAATAGTTCATTCTTTTTTTATTGCTCAGTAGTATTCTATTGTGTATATGTTCCACATTTTATCAGTTCTCCTAATGATGAATATTTGGGTTATGTTAAGACCAGTATAAATAAAGCAGTTATAAACATTCATAGGTATTTTGTGAGCATATGTTTTCATTTCTCTTGCATAAAATATCTAAGGGTGGAACAGCTGGGTCATAGGATAGGTATTTGCTTAACTTTGTAAGAAACTGCCAAACAGTTTTCCAAAATAGTTGTATAATTTTATACGCCCACTAACAAACATATGAGAGTTTCAGGTGCTGCACATCTCGCTAACATTTGGTATTTTCATTGTAAAGGAGTATTTCATTGTGTTTTTAAAGTAAACTTTATATATAATTTATGTACAATAAAATGTGCCTATTTTAAATGTAGCATTTGATGAGTTCAACAAGTGTGTGTGTGTGTATGTGTGTGTGTGTAGCCACCACCACAATCACATAGAGAACATTTTCACCACTCCAAAGTTCCCTTGCAATCAGTTCTCACATCCTCCCCAACCCCAAGCAACCACTTACTTGCTTTCTATCACTATAGATTAGTTTTATGCATTCAGGAATTTCATGTAAACTTATCCATGCAGTAACTACCGGTGGTGACCATGAAAATGCAGCACTGAAATCTGGTTTCAAGGAACATAACTGACTGATGACACTACCTGCTGCCGCTCTGGATCTATCACCACATTTGGACCAAAGCCACACTTTCCACAGACTGATCCCAGCCAATGAGAGAACACAGCAGGGCTACAAAAACAGGCCTAATGCTGTGATATACACAATGCCTCCAACAGGTGCCTTGATTTGAAGACTTTTTTTTTAAGATAAAAAATTTATTGAAAACTTTTTTCCTGCCAGGATCTATTCTTAAGGCCCATTTTAATACTCATTAGGTCTTAGGTTAATGGGTACGTTAAACTAACAGATTTGCTCACAATTTTTAAGGTAAAATGGGTATGTATATTGGTTTCAGGTGTATAACAGAATAATTTGATATTTGTATACATCACAAAGTGATAACCACAATAAGCCTAGTTACCTTCGATCACCATTCAATTGACCCCCTTCACCCATTTCGCCCACCCCTCTGACTTAAAGGTTTTTCATCAGCCTCACCAAACCTTCTTGGAATTATGCTGTAGGACAAAGCTCTTCCATTCAAAGATTTATCCCTTTCTTCTTCCACAGATGTCAGACCTGTACCTTGATCTGAAGGCTCTCTTTGCTTTCCCCTAGTCCCTCCCTGTGGTGGTTTAAAATAAATCCACTAATTCATTGACACTCCCTTCAAAAGTAGAGCTAATTTCCCTCCTTGCAAGAGGGAAGTCACTAGACTTAGTGATTTGCTTCTAATAAATAGAATAAGATAGAAATAATGGTGTGTAACTCCCACACTATGTCATAAAAAGGCATTGTGGCTCCCTCCTTCTTCTCTCTTGGCTCACATGCTCTGAGAGAAGCCAGCTGCCATGTTATGAGGGTATTCAAGTAGACCTATGGAAGGGCCTACATGGCGAGGAACTGAGGCTTCCTGCTAATAGCCATGTGAGTGATCCACATTGGAAGCAGATATCCAGCCTCAGTCAAGCCTTCAGATTACTATAAACTCAATCAACAACTTGACTACAACCTTATGAGAAACCCTAAGCCAAAACAACTCAACTCGTTTGCTCCTGAGTTTCAGATCCTTAAAAACTATGTGAGATAGGAGTGCGTGGGTGGCTCAGTCAGTTAAGCATCCCACTCTTGATTTTGGCTCAGGTCATGATCTTGGGGTTCATGGGACTGAGCCCTGCATTGGGCCACAGACACAGCAAGGAGTCTGCTTGGGATTTTCTCTCTCCCTCTCTCTCTCTGCCACTCCCCACTCACACACACACTCTCTCAAAATAAAAAATGTTAAAAAAAACACTATAAGATATAAATATTTGCTATTTTAAGCTTTCAAGTTTGGGGTTAATTTTTTTCAAATTGATAACCAATATACTCCCCCAGCAAATCTCTTTGCACATCTAATTATGTGTTGGCATTAGTTCCCCAGGAAACCAACTAACATACTATTCTTTTATGTTTTGTTTCTTTTGTTCAGCATGATGTTTTTTATTTTCATCTATGTTGCATAAATTTGTAGTTTCTTTTTATCACTGAGCAGTGGTATATTGCATGAAGATATCACAATTTGTTTATCCATTCTCCTATTGATGGACATTTGGGTTGTTTCCAGTTTGGGTTGGGCTATTATGAATAAAGTTTCTATGAACAGACCCCACAAGTCTTTTTGTGGACATATGTGTTTTTATTGAGAAAATGTCCAGGAGTGGAACCACTAGGTCACAGGATAGTTGTTTGTTTAATTTTACAAGAAACTTACAAATACTCTTCTAAAGTGATTATAACATTTTATACAAGTATTAGCAGTAAATGAGAGTTCTATTTGTTCCACAATCTTGCTAACATTTGGTGTTATTGCTCCTTTAATTTTTGCTATTTAGTGGATGTTAAGTGATAGTGCACTGTGGTTTTAATGTGCGTTTCTCTAGACTAATGATGAATGCTTTTTCCTGTCTTACTAGCCATTTGTACATCTTGTGGCAATCCACTTAAATTGTTCACTTTATAATTGGGTTGTCTTTTTTTATTCATTTGTAGATTTAAAAAATATACTCTGATTCAAGTTATTTGTCAGATTGGCCATTTTGACTTAATTTTGATTTATACGTATGTAAAACATTTATATAATTCCAAAGTCAAATTTACAAAATAAGTTAAATTTTTAAAAGTCTACTTCCCATCCCTGGCTGCCTCACAATTACTTCTTCTCTCCTCCAGTGGGTAACTTTTTTTTCTTTTTAAGTTTTTGGTTTATCTTTGGAGTCATTATTTATTCTCTTTCTCTTTCATTCTTCATTTGATCAGACAGAAAATCAGGTTGGCCCTTACTTTAAAATACTGTGTATCTAGAATTCCACTGATTGTCACTATCTCCACTGACATCAGTCTAATCTGAGTTACATCATTGCTCACCCAGATTACTGCAAGATCCCTGACTGGCTCCCCCCTTCACTCCTTATATCCTCCATGATACATTCTCAAAGTGACCAAAGTAATCCTGTAAAAATCTAAATCAAACCACATCACCTCTCTGTTCAAAAGTTTGCATATGTTCCCCATTTCACTCAGAATAAAAACCAAACTCCAACATACCTACAATCTCCTGTGTGATCTGGTCTCTAGTATCTCCCTGATCTTATCTCCTATTCTTTCTCTCACTCCTCCACTCCAGCCACAATGGGCTCCAGCTAGTCTTTGGATGTACCAGGCATAGCTACCTTAGGAACTCTGTACTGGCCATCCTCTCTTTCTACGAGACTCTTCTGCCAGATACCCAAGTGGCTATCTCCCTCACTTCCTTCAAGTCTGCTCAGGTCTCATATTCTCTCTAAGGCCTACCCTGACCAGCCCATTCAAACCTGCAACCTTTCGGGGTGCCTGGGTGGCTCAGTTGGGTTAAGTGTCCGACTTCAGCTCAGGTCATGGTCTCATGGTCTGTGAGTTTGAGCACCACGTCTAGCTCTGAGCTGATAACTCAGAGCCTGGAACCTGCTTTGGATTCTGTGTCTCCCTCTCTCTCTGCCCCTCCCCACTCACACTCTGTCTCTCTCCCTCTCTCAAAAATAAACATTACAATAATAAAAAAATAAAACAGCAACCTTTGCTGTCCCTCCCCTCTTCTTCCCCAACACCAGAGCACCTACCAGTGTTCTCAGTCACCCTTACCCTATCTTCTTCTTTTTTGCCACAGCACTTACCACTTTCTCACATACTATATGTTGCCTCTTTATTATTTATCTGTCTCCTCCACTAGAATGTAAGCTCCACAAAAGCAGGAATCTTTGTGTACTGGGTGTGCTGGCACACAGTAAGTGCTCAATAAATATTATTAAATGAATAAGTAAATGAAATCTGGACATTGTTGTAAGCATATTTAAGAGATTGTCCCATTTAATTTTCAAAATAACACTACAAGGTGGGATGCAATTATTACAACTTTATAGAAAAGGAAACTAAAGCACAGAGAGGATAAGTACCTTGTACAGTTGGCAAGTGGGGAAGTCAGTTTCATAGAAGCAGCTGTGTTTGAGTTGGGTCATAACCCTTAAATCCTTTGTGGAATGAAATGGAACCTTATTTCACAAACAAAATAAATCAAAAGGGTAAAGTAAATAAATTCCTAAATGAGAATTAAGGTGAACAAAGCATCTAAGGAAAAAGAGACAGCCTGAACAGAAAGTATAAGAATGACTGAGGGAGTGGTGCCTGGGTGGCTCAGATGGTTGAGGGTCCAGCTCTTGATTTCAGCTCAGGTCATGATCCCAGGGTCCTGGAATCAAGCCCCATGTCAGGCTCCATGTTGCATTGGAAACTGCTTAAGACTCTCTCTCTCTCTCTCTGCCCCTTTCCTCCACTCATACTCTCTCTCTCTCTCTAAATAGATATACACTAAAAAAAAAAAAAAAAAAAAAAGAATGACTGAGGGAAAGGCAAGTGGCTCAGATTGACTGAATAAGGGTTAATGTAAAGTATTCGCAGGAAGTAATGTTAGAAAGGGAAGTTAGGGCATATTATGAAGGATCTTCAGGAAAGTATTAAGAAGGGGGCACCTGGGTGGTTTGGTCTGTTAAGTGTGCGACTTCAGCTCAGGTCATGTTCTCATGGTTCATGAGTTCAAGCCCTGCTTCGGACTCTGTGCTGACAGCTCTGAGCCTGGAGCCTGCTTCAGATTCTGTGCCTCGTCCGCTTATATTCTGTCTCTTTCTCTCTCTCAAAAATAAATAAACATTAAAAACTGTCTTAAAAAAAGAAAGAACTAAGAAGGAAGGGGAAAGGTATTTGTGACTTTGTGATAGTGTAAAGGGAACAATATTTCTTTAACCCAAGCATTCCCTCCTGAAAAATAACTCTATTCTACAAATATCTTTAAAAAATGATGTAGGGGCGCCTGGGTGGCTTAGTTGGTTAAGCGGCCGACTTCGGCTCAGGTCATAATCTTGCGGTCCGTGAGTTTGAGCCCCGCGTCGGGCTCTGTGCTGACAGCTCAGAGCCTGGAGCCTGTTTCAGATAATGTGTCTCCCTCTCTCTGACCCTCCCCCGTTCATGCTCTGTCTCTCTCTGTCTCAAAAATAAATAAACGTTAAAAAAATACTATATAGGGGCGCCTGGATGGCGCAGTCGGTTAAGCGTCCGACTTCAGCCAGGTCACGATCTCGCGGTCCGTGAGTTCGAGCCCCGCGTCAGGCTCTGGGCTGATGGCTCGGAGCCTGGAGCCTGTTTCCGATTCTGTGTCTCCCTCTCTCTCTGCCCCTCCCCCGTTCATGCTCTGTCTCTCTCTGTCCCAAAAATAAATAAAAAACGTTGAAAAAAAAATTAAAAAAAAAAATACTATATAAAAAAATAAATAAATAAAAAATGATGTAAAATTTGATTCACACAAAGGCATGGCCTCAAAACTAAGTTTACACACCTAGATTTAGACTACCTTTACCACTATCATCTTCACCACCACAAGAAAATCCTTAGAGGTCCCTGCAGTAAGAGGTAGCTTTGCTCAGAAGGCTAAGGCCACAGCCAAACACTAACTTCCATCTCACAGGCTAATAGAATGGATTAGGGTAAATAGTATCTATAAATGTTTTTCACTTTTGGGACTTACTTTCTTTAAATTTTTTTTTTGATTTTTTTTTTTTCTGAGATAGAGAGAGCAGGAATGGGGGAGGAGACAGAGAGAGGGGGAGACACAGAATCTGAAGCAGGTTCCAGGCTTCCAGCTGTCAGCACAGAGCCCCAGGTGGGGCTCAAACCCATGAACCATGAGATCATGACATGAGCTGGAGTCTGATGATTGACTGAACCACCCAGGCACCCCTTGGGAATTACTTTCTTAAATAAAAGAATGTGGGGAGTGAGGAAGGAAAAGGGGTAAATGTCTTTATTGTCCTTTTGCAGTGCTCTGCAGGGAGAGGGTAAACCCGGTGTCTGTGCTTTTCCCGTTACTTAATGTGAACAAATACTTAGGAAAATTATCCAACAAATAATTACTGTGGGCCTCCTCTGTGTGCCAGACATAGCAACAAATGCAGATTTCTCCCATACCTAGACCTTTTTTAGAAATTATTTTACTCAATGCCTCTGCAGATAAACCAGCTATTCATACTAAGAGGTGACCCTATGGCTGCCAGTATGCATTATGATCATAGTATTTTCCCCAAAAGCCAAGGATAAACCTCTGACACAGCAATCCTGTAATCAAACACGACTCTCTCTGTGTAAAGAATGCTTTATAGGCAGAACTGAGTGCAGTATGGGAATCTGAGCTGCATGCAGTTCCTTTTGGATATTTTAGTTGATAAGACCATGCAATCCAGCAGAACAAGCTGGAATGCTGCCAAATGAGCTCAGATCTAGGGCGCCTGGGTGGCTCAGCTGGTTAAGCATCCAACTCTTGGTTTCAGCTCAGGTCATGATCTCACGGTTTGTGGGATCAAGCCTCACATCAGGCTCTTTGCTTATAGCATGGAGCTTGCTTGGGATTCTCTCTCTCCCTCTCTCTCTGTCCCTCTCCTGCTCTCTCTCTCTCAAAAATAAGTAAACTTTAAAGAAATAAAATAAACCTGGGGCACCTGGATGGCTCAGTTGGTTAAGCGTCTGACTTTGGCTCAGGTCATGATCTCGCAGTTGGTGAGTTCGAGCCCCACGTTGGGCTCTATGCTGACAGCTCAGAGCCCGGAGCCTGCTTCAGATTCTGTGTCTCCCTCTCTTTCTGCCCCTCCCCTGCTCATGGTCTGTCTCTCTCTGTCTCTCAACAATAAATAAATGTTAAAAAAAATTTTTTTAAAGAAATAAAATAAATATTAAAAAATGAGTTTGTTCACATCCTCAGAAAAACTAATGACATTCATCAGGCCAGAAGTAAGGGAGGAGTTATTGTCTTTTTTTTATGAATTATTAGAGCTGGCTTAATTCCTGTGGACATCCCTAAGCATTGAAAACTTTATGGTGCCCTCCTCTCCCATATATACATAATTCAAGATGAGAACAATTAATTCCAATAAAATTCTGCTTTTCTTGTGAGGACAACTAAAATTTTAAATTTAATTCAAATTTAAATGCCAAATATGAAATTATTTCCAGAAAAAATTTAGAGATGCCCCTCCTACCTTGTTAAATATGTGCATAACTTACCTATTTGCTAATTTATCACTATATATTATGAACTGGCAAAGGTCTGAGAATCCCTTCATTGGCTTACACTTAGCCAAGGCTACAATTACCTTTCATAGTATTTGAGATTTATACTGTTTTCTGCCTTGTGCCCACTGAAGTGGGAAGAGCCTGTAATAGCGTCTTCCTTTTGCATCTCCTCTAACCTTGCCTTCAGTGGTAAATCCCTAGTGACCCCTTCTACAATTCAAGGGTCCTTCATCACAAAGAGTTTGAAAAGCATTGGTTGTAAGCACTATATCTGCCAATGCTGCATGACAGGGGTGTGGAAGAAACAAGGAGTTCCCAAAAGATCATATGTGGTCATCCCAGTGGTCAATAGTTAAATGAAACACTGCAGTGGGCTCTAAACCACCACACACTACTGCATGTGCCTCGTAATCATGTGTATCAGAGGTGCCCAATAATCCCTTTGGACAGGTCTTTCTTTGAAGGACATCTTTTTACTACTAGGTTCCTGCCATGGCACACTCTTCCTAAACACAAAATAGGTTTTTATATACTTTGCAAATCATGTATGTATTTCTTTAATATTTTTAATCAGCTTTCCATGCCTCACATACATGCATCAGTGTTTTCTGTATTCAGTTTTAAAATTCTGGAACCTAGATGCTAATACTAAACTCCATAATTTTCTTTATACAGCATTTTGCACATTGTGCTGTCTGCCATTTGATACTTGAAAATATTTTCTGATAATATGACGACGATACTGGGATCATCACCTAATGTTTGGGATACTGTTAACCCAGGAAAGAGTGGGGTCTTTAAGAGATACCGGGAGTCAATCTTCTTCTGATATTTTCTGCCTTTTAAAGAACAGCCCGCTGAATGCTCATCCAGCTTATATGTGCAATTGTACTATTATCATAGCCTGCCATTGTAACTGTAATTAACAAAACCTAATTCTAGCGCGGTCTGAGATCACAGACCTGAGTTTGTGCCCTTACCATCTGATCAGTGTGTGGTCCTTCCCTATACCATTCAGATCTATTGTCTAACCTCTTTGTCAGACCTGATGAAAGCAGAGTGTGTGGTTAACTGCTGCTGACCCTTATACTGAAGCCCTGTGCTACTTAAAGGCCTCATCTCTACAGTTGCTATGGAAACTGTCCCCTTCTCCTTACAGCCTATTCTGGCTTTCTGCCTCCACGTGGCACTCTTGTCTGATTGCAGAAGAGGAGGCCTGCACATCTCTCCAAGCTTTGCCAGATTCAGATTTGCAAATGGCGGGGCAGAGATGTAGCAGAATATTGTTTTAGTGGCATGTAGGGTGAGGCACCACCACCATCTGATATTTCTCCTTCTCTGCTACAAAAAGGATTTTCAGGGCCATGTCCATTCTTTTAAATTGAGATATAACTGACATATGATATTACATTAATTTTGGGTACGACCATATCCAAATTGACTGCAGAGTGGACTGGCTATTTTACTATCACACATGCTCCACGATAAGGACTAGGACTGCAGTGAGGCACTTAATATGCAGGCCCTGTCCAATCCTCCTCAGGGTCTCCAGAGAGGAGGTGGAACAGAGTCAGGAACTGTGCTCCTTTCTACCCTGTACCATCCTGAAAGTGTAAGGCAAATGAGACCAAAAGAAAACAACAACAACAACAACAAAAAACAGTGCTGCTAGAGCCCTATGGTGAAAGACAGGTTCTCTATCGGATACATACATGTACAGAATGATTCAGAATCTCGGGTAAAAGAAGATGCCGGAGTACAGAATAGGTGATGGGGACACACTGAAGAACAGGGGAGAGTAGACTTAACAGCACACACCATACTTACAATAATGTTCTAGTCAGTCATAAAACAGTGCCAGCCTCTTCAGTCCTCTTTCGCATCCCCTGGTTTTTTGTTTTTTTTGGTTTTTTTGGACAGGTCATCATCTACTTCGGTTCAAACACTGCCCCTTCTGTTTTGGGAATTCCCTGGGGGAAATAATGCCACTGTCTCCCAAGGTTACCCAACTCACTGTGTCACATTACTTGTCGTTGGGAAGGTCTTTCCTGGGTTTTACTCGAATCCCCCTTGCTGCAGTCTGAGCTCATTGCACTGGAGTCCTGCACTCAGCAGAGATGGAGACTAGCCAACCACTATCTTCGGAAAAACAACTCACCAGGGACTCTGGGCTGGAAGGTCATTCTGTCCCTCCAGTACTGCGCAGCCTTCCTGAGCATTCCCAGGGCCTGGGGCAATGAGGACAAGTAAATCGAGGATGGAATCTAGGACCCTGGCAGGCAGTGACAAAAAAAAAAGAAAGAAAGAAAGAAAGAAAGAAAGACAGAAAAGAAAAGAAAAGAAAAGAAAAAAGAAAAAGGGGGGAAAAAACCACACCAGATAATGATAATACAGCGGCACAGATGGAGACAACGCTATAAACTGGGAGACAGGGAGGGACAATATGGCTCCCCTCAGTTTGGGCCAGGCTGCGGAATTGCCAGACAGTACTTATCCGGGAAACATCCTAACTAGAAGCTTCTTCCGGCGCCAAGGCAATCGACTCGCCCCTCCACCCGGTCCCTCAGAGCCCCACCCCTGCCCAAGTCGGAGTGGGCGCTCCCCGTGGAAAACGAGCGGGGGCTGACGCGGGCGGCCACCACCCCAAGACCTAGGGAGTCCGCAGGGCCGAAGCGTCGCTGCCCCAACCCTGCCCCTGCGGCGCCAGAGCTCCACCCCCTGACAGGCAGCAGCCAATGAACGGTTCTTGCCGCCGGCCTTTAAGAACGGCGCACACTCTGCCTGCAGCGGACGCTGCCGGCCTAGCACTCCAACGGAGTTTCCATGGAGACCGAGGCTGGGCCTGGGCGGCCTAGCGGCGTTGCCATGGAGACAAGTCCCGGGCTGGGGCTCCGAAGCCCCGGCGCTCCGCTAGCTCAGAACCCCGCGGAGCCGCCGTGCGAGGCCGGAGCCGCAGTGGCGGCAGCACGCTGGGACCTGCGGAAACACTCTTTGCTCATCGTGATCGGCGATATTGGTACAGAGAGTCAGCTGAGGGCCGTGCGGGCCCACCTTGAACAAGGTGAGCCGCTGTCCTGGCTGTGCTCGGGGCATCCTCCATCCCGTGCTTTTCCGCCATCTGTGTGTACGTCTGCATTCTCCATCCCTAGGTTGCACTTCCTGAGATCTGCCCTCCCTTGTTAATCTGAATCATCAGTGCATGTCACCTGCATCTTCCATGTCGTGCATAGCCTCTCTAGCTACTAACATCTCTCTTTCCCCATCCCTCCCATACACCCCAAGGCGTTCCGCAATCTCCCTGAGGCAGGGGAGCTCTATACAGTCCCTGGGGCCACTCTGGTCACACCCCTCCCACCCGCAGTGTCTCGGGTCGGATGTCTTGAAAGTCCTTACCATCCCCTGGAGAGTCCATGTTCCTACCTTAGTTTCTTCTTTAGGTCCCTGAACAGGAACAGTGTGCTTTCTGAACGTCCCAGACAAATCTTAAATCTCTCAGTGCCAGCGGTAAACCTGAGAGAGTGACCTTCGTGGCCACTATCTCCTCAGCCCTCACCTCCCTCTCCAGTTGCCTGCCTGTGGCGCAGTGCTGCGGAGCCACCTGCGGGTGGAAGCAAGCCGCGGAGGGGTGGAGGCAAAGAGGGGGCATAGAAGGAGAGACTAGAATACTATTTAGCTGTAAAGACCAAGAAGGCAGCCCCCAGTATCTGGGAACTGGCCCTTGAGTGTCACTTCTATCACAATTGGGCAATTCTGCAAGAAAATTACTACATACAAACTCATTAATGACCAAGTTTAGCCTAACCTCTGCCCTTCTTTCTCTGGCTCAGGCAAAGCTCAAGAAAGACACAGGATGGGAAATAGACATAGGCACTAGCCACCTTTCTTAAAGACGGCACTGAGGCTGATCATGGCAATCCTTACCCTCTCCCTGTCCTCATGAGCTTGGAAGGATTCCCCTAAGTCCATCCCCATTGACCTTATCTAGCGCCCTCTTTTTTTTCTCTCTCTCTCACAGGGATTCTCTCCTGGAACATTGACTTATCATCCTTCGACTTGAACCAACAATTGAGACTCTTCATTACCCGGCACCTAGCTCACTTCTCCTCAGAGGTCAAAGGTTAGGACTAGTGTCATTTGTCTCAAGTTCTTGGGGTGAGGGCTGGTTACAGAATGTCAGAGGTCCAGTCTCCCTGGCAGAGCTGGCTTTGTGGGAGGTTTGGGTCAGGCAGAAGGGAGGGACTACTGAGGGGAAAGTTGGAAAGCTAGGAGGCTATCCTCCGCATACCCAGGACTCTTTGCATACACATGGTATGATGGTGGAGGGAGCCTGGAGAACAGAATTTCTACCTGACAAGAGGGTGGTTTATGGACAGCTGTTGACATGCACTAAGGGAATGAGGTACTTCTCTTGAGTGATTAATCATCTCCCATGCAAAAATCCGCTCTTTTTTGTGTGTGCGTTCCTCTTTCTGTATATCCTAGCCTCCTTGCTTCCCTTTATAGAGACCTGTGAGTGCCCCAGTTACCTTCCCGGATCTTTGCTTAGCACCTTTCCCTCAGTCTACACAGCCCCACCCTCCAGGTTTCAGGATTCCTTGTTCCTCCTTTGGGTCATCCAACAGCTCTTGAGAACAGAGCGGAATCCTGGTCCTAAAAGCTGATGAGCACCATCAAATCCAGGGTTGAAGCAGGGTCTCCTGGATTGCCGCTACAAGAGATAGTCACACTCTGAGGTTTGGCTCTGAAATCAAAGTCCACAGGATTCAATTTCCCATTCTGCTGAGTGGGAGAAATGAGTTAGGAATTTGAGAAAATATTTCAGGCACTATCATTCCATGGCAGTATCTGTGGGGAGACTGCAGAAAGGCCTATATCCCACTATAAAAGTGTTGGGCATCTGGTCATGCTATTGGTAAATGCTGACACACCAATCCATGTGCCAGTGCCTTTATGGAAAATAAAATCCATCCAACTCAACAGTCACTGCCACCAAATGACTGAATTCTTATCCACCAAATGACTGAATTCTTATCTTATACAGATAAGTCTCAATTATCCAGTGTAGTGGGTAATCACCAACCCTTCTCTTCCTATTCCTCCTGCTAACTGCCACATTTTTAGTCATTTCCCTGATCATTGACTCTTCTAGAGACGTTCCTAGAGAGAGGAGATGAGAGGGTTAATATGACCGATATTCCATTATCTTAGGAATATGTGCAGCATTTTAAAAAATGTGAAGCTGGCATCTCTTTGATGTGACTGGCTTCCTGTGAAGCTAGCCACTCACTGTTTTGAGACTGCCTTCTGTTTAGAATTATTCATGTCATGGCTTCCTCCACTAGCACTGATGATTGAAAATCAACAGTTTTGCCATTTATTACTCCTACCATCTCTGGTGCAAGCTGGATAAGGGGATGACAGTGGATGAAATTAATGACTGAATTGAAGTTTGGTGGGTATGTGCTGATGTTAACAATTCACACTGAATTCTCTAATTTTGTCCTTTGGGCCACAGAAACTTAAGAGTAGGCCGCATTCTGGAATGGTGTAAGAATGAAGAAAACTTAAACCAAAATGCTTAGCCATTCTTCAGATTAACATTCAGGGATGCTTGGAAAGATGCTTACAGATAGATGCATAGTTACGCTCAGGCATTTCTCAGAAATAACCACTAATATATAAACACCTACTTGATCTTTATAATCAGTTTTGCCATGGCGTCCTTCAGGGGCCTAGGACCATACTCCTAAGATCAGGGCTCACTTTAGTCTACTGGATTTTTTTTTTTTTTTTAAGGTTTGGACATTTTCATGGTGGCCTATGTCCCTGGAGAACAGTGGAGAATTTCCTGGAAAAACCCACATGGCTCAAGACAGCCACAGCCCCACCCCTGCTGGCTCTTCTTTCAGCTGTCCCCACAAACAACAGTCAGCCCAAAGCAGCTGCAGACACTGCCCCGCCCTTCAGCCTCCCATTTGCCAAGTAGCAAAGGGAACCAGGCTGCTGTGATGGGTTCAAGGGGATATGGTATGGCTTAATCCTTTCTGCCCAATCCACAGGCTAGGCAACCATCCCTCTCACCTCTCCTCAACCCTGGGACAAAAGGCTGAGAAAGGGGACAAATACGTATCCTACAGTGTCAGGGCAAGTGCAATCATTCCTATCCACTCTCCACTCTTCACTCAAACACAGAAAAGGAAGGACCCAGTGATGGAGTGTCAGTGGCCCAGCTCCTTCTAGTGGTCAAATCTGGTAAAGCTTTCCAAGGTGAATTTTGAGCCAGGTAGTCTCCAGTGGTGACTTGGAGCCTAACTTTCTAATCCTGCAGAAAATCTGGAGCTTCCAAGCATTATGAAACAGACCCAGAAACTATTAGGACAGTGGAAAACTGAGTTTAAACAACACTCTGATACTTCTATTATTGAGCACCTATAGGAAAGGGAGAGACTTTCCTAATTTATAATTGATGATTGATATTCTAAGACTCTAAGAAACATACACTGAAGGATCAGTTTGTAGGCCTTCTGTGTGAGTCTCCACTACCATTAATGTGCTCTAAAAGTGGTATTTCTGTTCCTTCTGCAAACATGAAAGCCGTTGTGAATTAATACAGTAGTTCATTGGCCCCTACAACTCGGGGTTCTGCCTTGCAGTCTGAACAGGGAAAGCAGCGAACATGAAAGTACTTCACTTCCTACAGGCACCTCCAGCTTTGGGTTTACCTGGGAGCTAGGGGGTACTCTAGAGTTGGTCTGGTCTGAGATTCTGGTTTTAATCTCAATTTGATTCTGATCATAACTCTACAAAAAGGAGACAAAATTTCAGTGGCATTTGTGCGCTGCAGGGTTAGGATTCTAGGAATGAAGCGCTTTTTCATCTTTTATGCCATTCATTCCTCACTGCATTATTAGATGATGGTATTAATACTATCCTCATTTTATAGTTCGGGAAGCAAGCTTTCAGAGAGGTTAAGTGGCTTGTTTAATGGCATGACTGATAAATTGGTAGAGTCAGGTCTCAAATCCAGGACTTCTAGTCGCGTTTTATGTCTGAGCTCAGGCCTCTCTTTGGCATCTCACCATTTCATTGCAGCAGAGCCTAGGAACACAGCAGGTGGAGGGGCAGTTGTGGTGGGTGGCTGTTCAGAGGGTGAGGGTTGAAGGAAAACTCCAGTGTGAGTTGGAACAATGCCCAGGGTGTGGCCCTTAGGGGTAGCAGCTGAGAATAAGGGGGGCTCTGCATTGGCTGGGAAATGTTATTTTGTTCTCTAGCCAAATGTCTACTCAAGTTTCCCTCTTAGCACACTTCAGAGAGCCCTAGAAAGCAGATAGGAGATAGAAGATTTGAAGTGGGAAGAAATACAAAATATGAAGTTGCCGAAGGGAAGTGTTTTCCTTTTGTGATGCTCAGAACTCAGTCTGGTTTGTGTTGTGTATCTCTGCAGATAGTCTCCTCAATCCAAATGGGGCTGTTGCCATGTTGCTGCTTTGCATCTCCGGATCTGAGCAAAGATTCCTCCTCCTCTGTTCCTCCCTGCCCCCCCTCCAGTCCTGGTGACTCAGCTCCTCCTCTCCTCTGGCTACAGTTAAGGGGGGAGGGGGGATGCTGAGAGCAGAGACTATTTTGGCTTCTCTGACCTTCAAAAGCAGTTTTTGGCAGTCTGGGGCAGGGGTGGGGCTGGTGCTGGGGTTTGAGTGGGTGGATGTCAATGTGTGGAAGGCATTAGGAGTTGGCCAGAACTGGGGAGGGTTGGTGGAAGAGAAGAGGGCAGGGAAGGACTCTATGGAAGCATGAGCATCACTGGGTTGGAACTGTATGCTAGGGCTCTCAAGATCGTCCCTTTGAGTCTTTTGAGTGCTGAAACAGAGGTAGAGACTAAGGGAAACAGCCAACAATGGAAGGATTAAGTTAGTGTAAGAAACATCAGAGAGAGAAATAGAAAAGTGCAGAGAAAAGGAGAGCACAGGGACCCAATACCCTACAAAGTCATAAGATTTTTTTTTTTTTTTTGATCCGAAGAGTACTTTATGTTGCACTTAATAATTGGCCTATAGTTAAAAAAAAAAAAAAAATCTCACTTGGGCCTGGGGCCCTGGTGATCCTCCTTGGTCATTTTTAACTCTCTCACCGAAAAGCAGAAAGCGCCCAGCCTCTTCAGATCTAATGACCCAAGAATTCCAAGTATCAGTGCTAGTGTGGTTACTGTGCTGTGTTGCATTGACACAGAACTACATGCAGCTCCCAGAGTCCCTGTGCCCCCACCCAGAAGGGCTAGGGACCATGTGTCTACTCCAGAATTTCAACCTACACTGCAACCTAAAATGAGACTTCTACCCTCCCCTGGTTCCTGCAGATGTGGCTCAAAAGCCCACAGTGCTCACCACCCCATCCCCAGCCTTCATCTCAAGCAGTCCCCTCACTTTTATTCCATTCTTTCAGGTCCCCAACCCCTTTGTCTCCTGCTCCTCCAGGGATTGAAGGTCATTCCCTGGGTCTCAGGGGAGAGGCGGCAGATGGTTCCTGAGGGAAGGGGGAGGGCCCAGGCAGCCCACACCTCCTGTATCCCTGCAGTGTGTCATAGCACAGGACTTTGGTCTTTTGGCTGATGCTAAAAGGGCATTTCTTGATGAAGCAGTGTTGAGGGGAGAAGGGCCTTATGGGCCATTGTAGACCACCGTGGCTCTTTGACTTACTAGACAACTCCTCAGCACCCCCCAGAGCCAAGCAGAAGCATCAGAGCCCTGACACTGTGAAGGCAAATAAACAGTTAAGTCTCCAGTGCCTCGTCATGGACCAGCCCCCCTTCCCCCCCCCGGCACCCCCCCCCCCCCCCCCCCCCCCCCCCCCCCCCACTCCCACCCCAAGTGCGGCAGACTCTTCCCTGAAGCTGCCGGCTGAGGCCGGAGCTGCAGCCTCCATGAGGGGCTCCCGCCCACACCCCAGGGTAAGAACCAAACCAAAGGGCTTTGCATGGGGGTGGGGGAATGCTGTGGTAGGGGTAGCGGGAAAGGAGTTGATACCTAATCTTGTGTGTTTGGAATTTGCCCAGCAGGGTGGGCAGACTGGGGGGACAGAGAGAAAAGATGAACATTACTGGCTGTGGGGTCAGCTTGGACCCAGGACCAGGCAGAGGCCAGTGGGGCCGGGACTGTGACAGTCCACCTCTCAGGCTGGGCTGGGTTGGGAGACATCAGCCTAGGGGCAGTAGCAGAGGGTGGTGTCTCTGGTTCTGCCTGGTAGCCCGGGGTGCTGGAGGACTTTGGGGGCTATGTCTTTGGGCAGAGGCAGAAGAATCTGAAGGAAAGGCGGATGTTACGGGAATGCGCCTAATGGGAGGGTCTCTGGTGTCAGCTGCTGGATTGCTCAGCTGCTCCAATGCTGGGGGTGAGCGGGATAGCGAGTTTTTGCCAAGTAAGGCAAGGTGGGGGACACTGTGGAAAAAAAGGGAAGAAAGGGTCACTAAGACGTGGCACGCGCCTCTTCATAGACCAACCTATTTGCAGCGGCACCCCCCCCCCCATTCCCTGTAAACGGCTTGAGACTGGGACTCTAAGCCCCCGCTTCTGGCTCCCTCTGGAGATTGAGAGGCCACTCGGGAGATTGAGAGCAAGCACTCCCTCCCCGGCAGCTGCCCCGCATTCCCAGTCCTGTCAAACCCACAGGTTCCAAGTCTCAACCCCACCCCCACCCCATCGCCGCTTCTCTTCCCAAGATGGGGGCTCTGGAACAGAGGCGCCAGTTTCTTCTCCCTCTCTTGTGTCCCCCCCTCCTCACCCCCCATGCAGAGGCAGCCAAGAAAATGACTTGTCATGCTGGGGTGGGGGGTGGGGGCGGAGCTGGAGCCTGAGCTCAGCGCGCACACTCACACACACTCACACACTGCGGCAAACTGCAGCTGCCCAAGCGGCCCCCCCTCCCCTTCTGCCTCACTGCGGAGACACCTGCCCTCCTGCCTGCTCAGCGTTGGCGGCCAAGGCCACCCCCACAGCATCACTGGCCAAGGGGAAGTGTCCCTGCCTCGTATGAAAGAAAAAGGAAAAACAAGTCAATTCCCTTCAGTGGGATTGCTGGGGGAGCAGAAAAGAGAAATAGGGCTTTCTCCTAGGCCTCAAAAGGGTGCATGATATAGACCATGTAGTTGCCAGTCAGAACTGGAGAGCACATGGGTGAAGAACAGGGTCTTTCACCAAGACGTTAACTGGAATCAGAGAAGTCTAGTAGTTATACACAAGGGACTGTGAGGAATGGTCAACTGGTGGAGGAAGAGTGGTAAATAGAAAACAAATTAGTCTGTACCACAGATTTCTTCTTTCAGACCATTGTAGCTCGAATGTGTGACCTTGTGTGTATATGTCCAGGGTAGGGTAGGATTTGCCCTTTTAAATCTGAACTACTTACGACTAGTCTAGGGCTAGCCTGGCCCTTCCCTGAACCTTGATACCTACCCCTCATCTGCCCAAGAGCTGCCCCAGCCTGTCTCTAAGGTGGTTCTCATCCTCTGAACTGACCTCAAAGCTTCCCACAGTTCCCAAATTAATAGAAGAGAACCCTTGAACTCTTCTTGGGCTCCACCCACCCACTATGAGGTTTGTTCTTCGGACACATCTACAGTTCATTTCCCCTGCAGCTGCAAGTGCAGCCCTCTGCTGCCAGATTTGCCTGATCCTGGCACTGTGGTTCTTCCTCTTAACAAAGGCCCTGGCCCCAGGCTCCTCATGCCTAAGCCCCAGAAAGAGGAAAGAGCTGGATCACAGAAGAGGGTCTAGGGGACAGATTATGAGCACTCCCACCAATATCTTTCAGACAGCTCACTCCCGGGCCATCTGTTCAACTCTCTTTCTGCAAGGTAACGCCGCTGTGTGCAGCAGTTAGGAAGGGCAGGAGCAGGGGATGGCAGCATCCTCCATTATTTTGTAACCTGCCACTTTCTTTCTTTGCTGCATTGCTCGGTGTTTCATGTGAGTCTGCAAGAGGGAAATAGACAGGGCATTTGAGGCTGTTTCGTCTTTCTCCATGGCCTGGGGAACACTCTGAATCTCTCCTTCCTTATTTGTGTCTTGTTTGTGGACCCCTAACTCCCATCTCCATCGCAGAGGGCCCATAGGAGAGGGGCAAGGATGAGAGAAGAAACTGTTCACAAGGGATGGGTTGTGGGGCAGTGTACCAGGCCTCTCTTGTGCCTGGGGACATGGAGGTGAGGTGGGAGAGGGAGCTGTAACCTATGGTGGTGGGAACAGCATGATTGTGTGCATGCTTGTGAGCTCAGGCTTGGCCTCTGAAGAACTAGAGAACAGAACAAGAAATTATACTCCTATTTCTAATCTTTGAATTCTAAAAGCCCAAGGTTCAGATAAATAGAAACAGTCTTTTGGAAAATGGGAATTCTGGCCTTGGATGGGGAATGGAAAGGAGGATGGGGAGTCTGTAGACACTGCAAAGTGCCCATCTCCATGTTTCCAGGCACTCTACTGGCATGAAAGCCCAGGGCAGAGGCAGGCTAGTGAGGAGAGAGCTGAGTAAGCATCACAACCCCAGGAGCCCTCCCTCCAGCTGAGCCCCCCATCCCCAGGCAGCACCAGGAGCTTAGTGCTCGAGAGGGACAAAAGCTTCTTGTCAATAGGGCAGCCTGAGGCAGGAGTTTCAAGCGGAGGGGGTGGGGGTACCAGACTGAGCAGGCAGAGGGTGTGGCAGATGAAGGGAGGAGAGAAGACAGTCAGTGTGGGTGAAGGGAGGAGGAAACCCTGACAGGGAAGGGCTGGAGGAGCCAGTTCCTAGACCTTACTCAGCAGTATCCAAAGTGGCAGGATCTAAGGATTGCTAGCCTCCTCTTTCCCCTCAGCTCCATTTTCTGACTGTACATTCTTTTCTCTCCTTTCCCACACAATGCCTCTTCCCTTTTACTATACCCACTCTCTTCAATACAAAATCCTGCATCTCTCCCTCAGGCCAGAGGACCCTCTGCCACCAGAGTGAGATCCTTGAGACCGTCATCCTGGTAAACCCCAGTGCCGACAGCATCAGCTCTGAGGTAAGGCCAGGGCCTGTGCCTTGCCACAAGGGCTTGTTGGAAGTGCTGTAACCCACCCCTGCCAGTACTACTGGTGAAAGGCCAAGAATTCCCAGACTTGGCTTTGAACCATCTAGGCTGCTTTATGATCCCCAGCCTTACACTGGAGGTATTGTGGGCCTACTAGTGGGGAGCATGTCTTTGCAGTACTAAGGGGAACCAGGAACATCCAGTGCCCTTCCCTGAGTTTCCCACATCCATGACCACTCTTGTCCTTCCATTATAGGTTCACCATCTCCTTAGCAGTCAATCAGCTCACAAACTACTGATCTTGAGTGGGCAAAGTTTAGAGCCCGGGGGAGACCTTATCCTACAGAGTGGCACCTATTCTTATCAGAACTTTGCCCAGGTCCTTCACAACCCAGAGGTAAGTGCCATGTCTGAGTCTGGGAGGAATGAAAACTGGGGTAGGACTGGGGCTGTGGGGAGGGATCCAAGGATGGGAAATCTCATGTTGCTTGAAGGTTGGGAACTTCTGCGGAAAAATAGGAGGCGATCACCTCGCAAAGAGGTGGAGACTAGCAGATTGAATCTGAGTTGGGTTAAGGCAACCCCAGCTGTTTACCTGACCTGATCAGCCTTTCATCTCCCATTCCTCCAGATTGCCCAATTGCTCAGCAATAGAGACCCTGGAATCCAGGCCTTCCTCACCGTTTCCTGCTTAGGGGAGGGAGACTGGAGCCACCTGGGACTATCCAGTTCCCAAGAGACCCTGCACCTCCGACTAAACCCTGAGCCCACACTGCCCACCATGGATGGTGTGGCTGAATTCTCCGAGTACGTCTCTGAGACTGTGGATGTGCCATCTCCCTTTGACCTGCTAGAGCCCCCCACCTCAGGGGGCTTCCTCAAACTCTCTAAGCCTTGCTGCTATATCTTCCCTGGTGGCCGGGGAGACTCTGCCCTCTTTGCCGTTAATGGTTTCAACATCTTGGTGGATGGTGGCTCTGATCGCAAGTCCTGCTTCTGGAAGCTGGTGCGGCACCTGGACCGCATTGACTCAGTGCTGCTCACACACATTGGGGCAGATAACCTGCCAGGCATCAATGGACTCCTGCAGCGCAAAGTGGCAGAACTGGAGGAGGAGCAGTCCCAGGGCTCCAGCAGCTACAGTGACTGGGTGAAGAACCTCATCTCCCCTGAGCTTGGAGTTGTCTTCTTCAATGTGCCTGATAAGCTGCGGCTGCCTGATGCCTCCCGGAAAGCCAAGCGCAGCATTGAGGAGGCCTGCCTCACTCTGCAACACCTAAACCGCCTGGGCATCCAGGCCGAACCTCTGTACCGTGTGGTCAGCAACACCATTGAGCCACTGACCCTCTTCCACAAGATGGGTGTAGGACGGCTGGACATGTATGTCCTCAACCCTGTCAAGGACAGCAAAGAGATGCAGTTCCTCATGCAAAAGTGGGCAGGCAATAGTAAAGCTAAGACAGGCATTGTGTTGGCTAATGGGAAGGAGGCTGAGATCTCAGTGCCCTACCTGACTTCTATCACGGCTCTGGTTGTCTGGCTACCAGCCAATCCCACTGAGAAGATCGTACGTGTGCTTTTTCCAGGGAACGCACCCCAGAACAAGATCCTGGAGGGCCTGGAAAAGCTTCGGCACCTGGACTTCCTGCGGTACCCTGTGGCTACACAGAAAGACTTGGCCTCTGGGGCTGTGCCTGCCAACCTCAAACCCAGCAAAATCAAACAGCGGGCTGACAGCAAGGAGAGCCTCAAGGCCACTGCCAAGACAGCTGTAAGCAAGCTGGCCAAACGGGAGGAGGTGGCTGAAGAGGGAGCCAAGGAGGCCCGCTCAGAACTAGCCAAGGAGTTAGCCAAGACAGAGAAAAAAGTAAAAGAGTCATCTGAGAAGCCCCCAGAGAAGCCTACCAAGCCTGAAAGGGTGAGGACAGAGTCGAGTGAGGCACTGAAGGCAGAGAAGCGAAAGCTGATAAAAGACAAGGTAGGGAAGAAGCACCTAAAAGAAAAGATCTCAAAGCTGGAAGAGAAAAAAGACAAAGAGAAAAAAGAGATCAAGAAGGAGAGGAAGGAGCTCAAGAAGGATGAAGGAAGGAAGGAGGAGAAGAAGGATGCCAAGAAAGAGGAGAAGAGGAAAGATACCAAACCTGAGGTCAAGAAAATTTCCAAGCCAGACCTGAAGCCCTTTACCCCTGAGGTACGTAAGACCCTCTACAAAGCCAAGGCCCCTAGCAGGGCCAAAGTGGACAAGAGTCGGGCTGCCCGTGGGGAGAAGGAGCTGTCCTCTGAGCCCCGGACACCCCCAGCCCAGAAGGGAGCTGTACCACCCCCAACAGTCAGTGGGCACAGGGAGCTGGCTGTGTCTTCACCAGAGGATCTCACACAGGACTTTGAGGAGATGAAGCGTGAGGAGAGAGGGTTGCTGGCTGAACAAAGGGACCTAGGACTAGGAGAGAAACCACTCCCTCCAGACACTGCAGAGGAGGGACCCCCAAGCACAACTGGCCAGGAGATACCACCCTCTGTTCCACGGCTGGAACAAGAAGAGCCCATGATGAAGGAGAAAGAGATTGTCCCAGACATCCCTGAAGAACAAGGTAGCAAGGATAGAGGCCCAGACTCTGGGGCTGAAACAGAGGAAGAGAAAGATACCTGGGAGGGAAAGAAGCAGAAGGAAGCAGAGAGGCTCCCTGATAAAATAGAAGCCAGAGAGGAAAGTGAACCTGAGGTAAAGGAGGATGTGATAGAGAAGGCTGAGTTAGAAGAAATGGAGGAGGTGCACCCTTCAGATGAGGAGGAAGAGGAAGAGACAAAGGCTGAAGGTTTTTACCAAAAACATATGCAGGAAGCCTTGAAGGCAACTCCAAGGATCAGGGAGGCCCTCGGGGGCCGGGAAGTAGGACTCCAGGGCAAAGCTCCTGAGAAGGAAACCTCATCATTCCTAAGCAGCCTGGCCACACCTGCAGGAGCCACTGAGCATGTCTCTTACATCCAGGATGAGACAATTCCTGGCTACTCAGAGACAGAGCAAACCATCTCAGATGAGGAGATTCATGATGAGCCGGAGGAACGTCCAGCTCCACCTAGATTTCCTACAAGTACCTATGACCTCCCTGAGCCTGAGGGTCCTGGCCCCTTTGAGGCTAGCCAGCCTACAGACAGTGCTGTTCCTGTCACCTCCAGCAAAGGCTATGGAGCAGCAGAGACTGAACTCACCTACCCCCCCAACATGGTGGCCGCCCCTCTGGCTGAAGAGGAACACGTATCCTCAGCCACCTCAATCACTGAATGCGACAAGCTTTCTTCCTTTGCCACTTCCGTGGCTGAGGACCAGTCTGTGGCTTCACTCACAGCTCCCCAGACAGAAGAGACAGGCAAGAGCTCCCTGCTGCTCGACACAGTTACAAGCATCCCCTCATCCCGCACTGAAGCCACTCAGGGCTTGGACTATGTGCCGTCGGCTGGTACCATCTCACCTACCTCTTCACTGGAAGAAGACAAGGGCTTCAAATCACCACCCTGTGAGGATTTCTCTGTGACTGGTGAGTCAGAGAAGAAAGGAGAGATTGTAGGGAGAGGCTTGCCTGGAGAGAGAGCCGTGGAAGAGGAAGAGGAGGAGACCACAAATGTAGAGATATCTGAGAAACTTCCCAGTCAGTTTGGAACCCCGATGTTTGGTGTCCCTGGGCATACCCTACATCAAGGGGAACCAGTCCTTGGAGAAGTGGAGGAGCGCTGCCTTAGCCCAGATGACAGCACAGTGAAAATGGCCTCTCCTCCACCATCTGGCCCACCCAGTGCCACCCACACACCCTTTCATCAGTCCCCAGTGGAAGAAAAGTCTGAGCCCCAAGACTTTCAGGAAGCAGGCTCCTGGGGAGGAACTAGGCGTACACCAGGTATGGGCAAGGAAGATGCTGCAGAGGAGATAGTTAAGCCAGGGCCTGAAGAGGTCACATTGGAGGAGGGAAAGGTGCCTCCTCCCAGGAGCCCCCATGCCCAGGAAGCACCTGTCAGCATCGTTGGGGAACATACAGGCTGCACTATCCAGCTGTTGCCAGAACAGGACAAAGCAATAGTCTTTGAGACTGTGGAGGCAGGAGAGCCCACAGGCCCAATTCTGGGAACAGAAGCTCTTTCCAGAGATTTGAGAACATCACTCCAAGAATCTAGTGAAACTCAGAAAGATGGGGTGCTCCAGTTTCCTGACCAAAGCCTCTCCCCTGAAGATGCAGAGTCCGTATCTGTACTCAGTGTGGTCTCACCAGACACAGCCAACCAAGAAGCCATCCCCAGGTCTCCCTGTGGCCTGACAGAGCAGCACGTACACAAAGACCTTTGGCCAGAGGTATCTCCAGAAGACACCCGGTCACTTTCTCTCTCGGAAGAGAGTCCCAGCAAGGAGACCTCTCTGGATATCTCTTCTAAGCAGCTCTCTCCAGAAAGCCTTGGCACCCTCCAGTTTGGGGAACTAAGTCTTGGAAAGGAAGAAAAGGGGCCTCTGATACAGGCTGAGGACACCTCTCAGCACCTAGTGCGCACATCTATTCCAGAACCCTGTGCAGCCACACTGTCACCTCCCACAGATGGGACCACTGGTTACTCTGTACTGGCAGACATCACAGATAAGAGCCCTGATGGAAAGTTACCTACCAGCTCCTTCTCTCACTCTACATTGTTGGGAGATGAGAAGCACTCACCTGGTGTGATCACAAGCCCTGGTGAACACATTCTGACACCTGACAGCTCCCTCACCAAGAGTCCTGAGTCTTTGCCAAGCCCTGCCATGGAGAGCATTGCCATGGAGTGGGAAGGTAAAGTTCCAGAGTTGAAAGACAGAACCCCAGAGCAGAGGGACAGGGGACCTGAACCAAAAGATGAAGTCTTACAGCAGGACAAAATTCTGGAGCAGAAGGATGACATTGTAGAGCAAAAGGATACAGCCATTGGCCAGAAAGATAAGGCTCTGGAAGAGAAGACTAAGGCTGTAGAGCAGCAGGATAAAGCTTTAGAACAAAAAGGCAGAGACTTAGAACAAAGGGACATAGCCCTGGAACAGAGGGACAAGGCCCTGGAATCAAAAGACAAAGACTTAGAACAAAAAGACAAGGTTCTGGAACAGGAGGACAAGATCCCAGAAGAAAAAGGTGAAACCTTAGAACAAAAAGTCAGAGACGTTGAGCATAAAGACAGGGCTCCAGAGGACAAGGTCCCTGAACTGAAGGGCAAGGCCTTAGGACAGACAGACGAAGTCCCTGAGCAGGAGGACAAGGCCCATGGACAGAAGGATAAGGCCTTAGAACAAAAAGACATAGACTCAGAACAAAAAGGCAAGGCCCAAGAACAGAAGGAGGAGGCCTTGGAAAAGAAGGATGAAGCCTTAGAACAAAAATACTGGGCCTTAGGACAGAAGGATGAAGCCCTGGAACAAAACAATAAGGCCACTGAACAGAAAGATAAGGCTCTGGAAGAGAAGGACAAAACTCAGGAGCAGGAGAGCCCAGTGCAGGAGGATAAAACCATGAAACCAAAGGAGAAGATCCTAAAGGAAAAATCTCCAGAAAAAGTTAAGGCTGTGCAACAGGAAGAAGAAGCTCTGCTGGAGAAGACCAAAGTTCTGGGGCTGGAAGAGAGCCCAGTGCATGAGGACAAGGCCCTGGATCAGGGAGAGAAGTACTGGAAGGAGCAGGATGTGGTACAGGAGTGGCAAGAAACATCTCCATCCAGAGATGAGCCAGTTGGAGAACAGAAAGAGCCTGCCCGGACATGGGAGGACACATCTCCTGAGCAGGAGGACAGGTACTGGAGGGGCAGAGAGGATGTGGCCCTGGAACAGGACACATACTGGAGGGAGCTGAGCTGTGAGCGTAAGGTCTGGTTCCCTCATGAGCTGGATGGCCAGGGGGCCCGGCCACGGTACACAGAAGAGCGGGAGAGCACTTTCCTTGATGAGGGGCCAGATGATGAACAAGAAGTGCCCCCACTGGAGCACACGCCTCAGAGCCCCTGGGCCTCAGACTTCAAGGGTTTTCAGGAGCCCTCACCACAGAAGGGACTGGAGGTGGAGCGCTGGCTTGCTGAGTCACCAGTTGGGCTGCCTCCAGAGGAAGAAGACAAGCTGACCCGTTCCCCTTTTGAAATCATCTCTCCTCCAGCCTCCCCACCTGAGGTGGTTGGACAGAGGGTTCCTCCAGCTCCTGGACAAGAAAGCCCTATCCCAGAGCCTGAGCCCATGCTACCCATGAGGAACGAACCCACCACCCCCTCATGGCTGGCTGACATCCCACCATGGGTGCCCAAGGACAGACCCCTGCCCCCTGCACCCCTCTCCCCAGCTCCAGCTCCCCCCACGCCTGCCCCAGAACCACACACTCCTGCACCCTTCTCCTGGGGCACCACTGAGTATGACAGTGTGGTGGCTGCAGCACAGGAGGCAGCAGCTGAGTTGGAAGGTGGGCCATACTCTCCCTTGGGGAAGGACTACCGCAAGGCTGAAGGGGAGATAGAAGAAGGTGGGGCTGGGGCTCCTGGCAGCAGCCCTCAAAGCTCAAAGGTTCCAGAGGCCAGTGAAAGCCATCCCACCAAGGAGCCCGAACAGATAGAACCTGAGCAGAGAGAGCCCACACCCTATCCTGATGAGAGAAGTTTCCAGTACGCAGACATCTATGAGCAGATGATGCTTACTGGGCTTGGCCCTGCATGCCCCACTAGAGAGCCTCCGCTTGGGGCAGCTGGGGACTGGCCCCCACGCATCTCAGCCAAGGAGGAGGCTGCTGGCCGAAACCCATCTGCAGAGAAGGAGCTTTCATCTCCTGTCTCACCCAAGAGCCTCCAATCTGACACTCCAACCTTTAGCTATGCAGCCCTGGCGGGACCCACTTTACCCCCTAGGCAAGAGCCTGAGCCGGGTCCGAGTATGGAGCCCAGCCTCACCCCACCTGCAGTGCCCCCCCGTGTTCCTATCCCCCTGAGCAAAGGCCCAAGCCCCTCTCTTAATGGTAATATCCTGAGCTGTAGCCCAGATAGGAGAACCCCATCACCCAAGGAATCAGGCCAGGGTCACTGGGATGACAGCACTAGTGACTCAGAGCTGGAGAAGGGAGCACGGGAACAGCCAGAGAAAGAGGCCGAGTCCCCGAGTCCCCCTCACCCCATCCCTGCAGGGCCCCCTACATTGTGGCCTGAAAGTGAGGCACATATCAGCCCTCCCTCGGACTCACACCTGGGCCCTGCCCGACCCAGCCTGGACTTCCCTGCTTCAGCCTTTGGCTTCTCCTCATTGCAGCCAGCTCCCCCACAGCTGCCCTCTCCTGCTGAACCCCGCTCAGCACCCTGTGGCTCCCTTGCCTTCTCTGGGGACCGAGCTCTGGCTCTGGCTCCGGGTCCCCCCACCAGAGCCCGGCATGATGAGTACCTCGAAGTGACCAAGGCCCCCAGCCTGGACTCCTCACTGCCCCAGCTCCCATCACCCAGCTCTCCTGGGGCTCCTCTCCTCTCCAGTCTGCCAAGACCTGCTTCACCAGCCCTGTCTGAAGGCTCCTCCTCTGAGGCCACCACACCTGTGATTTCAAGTGTGGCTGAGCGCTTCCCTCCTGGCCTGGAGGCTGTAGAACGGGGGTCTGGAGAGCTGGTCTCAGGAATGGAACCAGCTGCCCAAAGTCTCTGGGACCTCACTCCTCTGAGCCCAGCACCCCCAGCTTCACTGGACTTGGTCCCAGCTCCAGCTCCAAGCTTACCTGGAGACATGGATGACAGCACTCTGCCCTGCCACCTGGAATGCACAGGAGCTGCCACCAAGAAGCCAAGCCCATTCCAGAGTCCCTCTGGAGATTGTGCCACCAATGGCCCAACTGAAACCAGCCCCAACCCCCCAGGCCCTGCCCTGGCCAAGGCTGAGAAAGAAGCAGCTGAGACTTGCCCTGCCTGGGAACGTGGGGCCTGGCCTGAGGGAGCCGAGAGGAGTTCCCGACCTGACACACTTCTTTCCCCTGAGCAGCCACTGTGCCCTAGAGGGGCTTCTGGAGGCCAACCCAGAAGTGTCTCCCCTGAGGTTGAGGCTGGGCCCCAGGGATGTGCTGCTGAGCTCCGGCCCCACCGAGGGGAACTCTCCCCATCTTTTCTGAACCCACCTCTGCCCCAATCCACAGATGAAGGTGACCTCTCAACTGAAGATGCTCGGCTAGTAGGGAGGGGAGGGCGGCGCCGGGCAGGGGGCCCAGGGGCCACAGGGGGCCTGTGCCCTGTGGCTGATGAGACACCCCCAACATCAGCCAGTGACTCAGGCTCCTCACAATCAGATTCTGATGTTCCACCAGAAACTGAGGAGTGTCCATCCATCACAGCTGAGGCAGCTCTTGACTCAGATGAAGATGGAGACTTCCTGCCTGTGGACAAAGCTGGAGGGGTCAGTGGGACTCACCATCCCAGGCCTGGCCATGACCCACCCCCTATCCCTCAGCCAGACCCCCGCCCATCCCCTCCTCGCCCTGATGTGTGCATGGCTGACCCTGAGGGGCTCAGCTCAGAATCTGGAAGGGTAGAAAAACTACGTGAGAAGGAGAAAGCACAGGGGAGAGTAGGGCGCAGGGCCCCAGGCAGGGGCAAGCCAGCATCTCCTGCCCGGCGTCTGGATCTTCGGGGAAAACGCTCACCCACCCCTGGTAAAGGGCCTGCAGATCGAGCATCCCGGGTCCCACCCCGACCACGCAGCACTCCAAGCCAAGTCACTCCAGCAGAGGAAAAGGATGGACACAGCCCCATGTCCAAAGGCCTAGTCAATGGACTCAAGGCAGGATCATGTAAGTATAACATGAAAAGTTAGAGATTGTGGGTTGGGGTTGGGTGTGGCTGGTCAAAGACTCCAGGAGTAGGAGAAACTGTGGAAGATTGCTAAAAGTGTCTACTTTACCTCTCCAATGAGTCCTGGCTTGTCTCTACAGCGGCCTTGGGTTCCAAGGGCAGCTCTGGCTCCCCTGTATACGTGGATCTCGCCTATATCCCGAATCATTGCAGTGGCAAGACTGCTGACCTTGACTTCTTCCGTCGAGTGCGTGCATCCTACTATGTGGTCAGTGGGAATGACCCTGTCAATGGCGAGCCGAGCCGGGCTGTGCTGGATGCCCTGCTGGAGGGCAAGGCCCAATGGGGGGAGAATCTTCAGGTGAGTGGCAAGGGATGCCAAGGAGGAGGTCTGGTCAAAGCTTACTCAGTGGAACACAGTCTCTATTCATAAAAGAACTGAACCCTTTCTATGGGCAGTGGGACTACTTCCTAGACCATCAGGTGTGATGCCCCATCCCCCTCACTTACCTTCCCTTCATAATGTAACATCAGGCATGTCTTGTCTCCCTCCTAGGTGACTCTAATCCCTACCCATGACACGGAGGTGACTCGTGAATGGTACCAGCAGACTCATGAGCAGCAGCAACAACTGAATGTTCTGGTCCTGGCTAGCAGTAGCACCGTGGTCATGCAAGATGAGTCCTTTCCAGCCTGCAAGATTGAGTTCTGAAAGAACCACACTCCTTTCCCCAGGAATCTGCTTCCCCAGCTCCCTTAGAGAATGGCTATTGCTGAGTCCGTTGGGGTTGAGGGACACGGGAGCTGGGGTGGGGGAGATGGGGCGGGATGTCTTGTTGTGGGAATTTGGGCTGGGCTAAATGGGAGAGGTTGTCCCTCCCCCTCATCCATACCCAACGGGATTTTCAAAACCAAAGGCAACAGGGATTGGATAGAGGGAGGGCACGAAATTAGGATAGGAGGTCATCTGTGCCTGAGAACTCTGGAGTGACACCCTCTCCTAACACTACCAAATGTTCGTATTGGGTGGGAAGGAAGGATGGGTCTCAGCAACCTCCTCCCTCATGGAGGGAGATCATATATCCCCAAGCCCAGGGACCTCTTTATCTCTATTTAGCAACCCAAGGAAAAATTTCCAGTAATAATTTATGTGACCTGGGGCAGGATTCTGTCAGTAAGGTACCCAGAGCTGCGCCCCTTCCTCCATCTCCGATTCCCTTACCCACCGGGGTCTGGGTTCCAGCAGGGGTCTAGGGGTAAACCACTGCTATACTGTCCCACTGCCCCCCACCATATCTGAATGTCTCAATACAAAACTTGAAGCTCTTTTGACCAACAGACTGGTGAGAGAAGAAAGTTGCTTATCCTCCCAGCTCCTGCTTCATACCATTCACATCCCAGAGCTGTGCCCAGACCAGGCCTATTGGGCAGCACAAGAGGGGCAAGGAGAGCCCAGCCCCAATCCCAGAATTCCTCCAAGCTCCCTGACCTTTTGACGTTTTCACCTACCCATTCCAATTATCCTCATCCCTTTTCATCCCCTGCTTGGCTTCTCTGCATGTGGTCATCTGCTGTGGCCTGGTGTGTAATGGGTTAAAAATAAGCCACTGCCTGACATCCCAACATTTGACACCCCAGCAATGTGTGACTCCCCCCAACATTCCACTATGCCATCCTGCAGCTGAAATGGGAACACTGGCTGCCTTTCCAGCCCTAAACTCTTGGACAGAGGATCTGGGAGGTAGAGGCTATGCCAGAGAACTTGGGGAAAATGAGAGGAAGGGAAGAGGGAGACAAAGCTGAGCTAAAGCTGAACTCCTACTGAGTAAGATGAAAACAGGCTGAAGAAACCACCCCAGGAGAGGACCTCTCCCCAAGCAAGCCAATGAGCAGCCCTGCCAGACTATCGCCGGACTGAGAAATCCAGACACTCGTCAGGGCTCGGCTTCTCTGCCAAATGACTGTGTGGAAAATAATATGAGCCGGCCTGTGTTCTTCCTAGCTCCCACCCTCCCTGTGCTGCTGTGCTCTGCTCCTCCCCACACTTCCCTGCTATAGTTCCCAGCTGCTGTAATGGAGCCGCCTCCAACTCTAACAATAAAATCAAGTTCATTACAGATGCTGTCGTGAGGCTTAGGCTTTTTCTGACTCTACACATTGCTTAGTTGCTGGACCTTGGCTTCTACCTCTCTGCTTCTCCTGGCACTGTCATTGATTTTGATGTCTTTGATAACTAGAAGCAGCTCCAGGACCCAGGGAAGCCAGAGAACATCGGGTAGATAAAGGTAGAAAAGATATGGGGAGCCAGCATAATTTCTGAAAATGAGAATGCCAGAGTATGAGGAATAGGGGCCTAGGGTGGGGAGATACATTTGGTTTGGGGGAGGGAAGAGAGGGGCAGGGTGTCTGGGAAGGGGATCTGCATACTCTCGACTTGGGGTCAAGAGCTGAGGACTGAATAGCATCAGATACCCTGGATAAGGGAACACCAAAGAGTCAAAGAGTTGAGAAGCCCTAAGAGATCCAGAGCCTATTGAGGTTGTAATGAGCACTCACCTGTGCATTTAGAATTTCCATGAAGTTAATGCTGGATTTTTCCCTTGCGGTGAAACCCTTTATAGTCGTAGGTATGTCAGGAGAGGCCAGGTTGTTAATGTAAATATATGGGGAAGGGGATATTCCAGCCCTCCCAGTGTGCTGGGCTTTCTCAGTGTAAATGTCAAGGAGGTAAAGAAAGACCATAACCCCTTTATATCAACTCCTCCTTGACACTCACCCCAAATCATCAGAGTGGAAAATTAAGAGGGTGAATCTAAAGATCTGGTGAGAAGGCAAGTACCCACTGCTGCTTCACAGAAATAGAAACTCTGTCCCCGACAACACTACTCATTTAAGACATTTTAGGATGGTGGGCTGACTGCCATAGGGCCCTCCTGGGATGCCTGATCTCTTTTAATGTTTTAAAATGTTTATTTATTTTTGAGTGAGAGAGAGGCAGACTACAAGCAGGGGAGGGGCAGAGAGAGAGGGAGACACAGAATCAGAAGCGGGCTCCAGGCTCTGAGCTGTCCGCACAGAGCCTGACAAGGGGCTCTAACCCACGAACTGTGAGATCAGGACCTGAGCCAAAGTCGGTCACTTAACCAACTGAACCACCCAGGCACCCCCCTGATCTCTTTATTTTATAGTTCCTTCCCACTCAACTATAGCAGCTTTTGACTGGTTCAAATTAATTCAGTCACACGATTGATTTATAGTCATACTCATACTTGAATTCACAAGGACATCATCACCACCATCAACATTTTTATTATTTCATATTTATTGAGCACTCATAATGTTCTGGCCACCCCACTGCAATGACTGCATTATTCCTCCTACCCATGCCCATTCCCATCCCCATATCTTTGGGAAAAGCTTCATAATCACACCTGACCCTAAAGACATAACGATAAAAGGAAAAACCTCTTGGGGACCCTGGAGTGTTTGGTCTTTGGCCAGTCTGTCCCTGGCACTACTACAGAAATATATATAATCTTTCCTCATGTCTGTACAATATTGATCTCTGCTGATTGCTTAAAATAGAACCTGATTTTCTCTGCTACAGCATCTCTTAAGCCAAGTAGCCCCACAACAAAAGGAGACCCAGCTTCACAGATTGGCCAAGAACCCCCAGAGCATTTTAAGTAGTTACTCTTAAAATTTTCACAGCAATCTAATACCTATTTTTCCCTAGAGCTATTGCCCAGAGGAACACTACTGGGGCAGAGGGGGAACTTGCGACGTTATATAAAACACCCATAAACCCAATCTAAAGATTAATGACCACAATGGATGTTTGGGAAAGGGACTCTCTTTCCGCCCCCCGCCCAGACATTTCAGACAGCCATCCTAGGCCCACCTGAGGAGTGCTAGCAAAGACAAGAATCTTCCTGAATGCACATATGGTCTAAGGGTACCTTGAGAAGTTGTGAATATTTCCCCAGAAAGCGGAGACCCGGGAGTCCCCTTTTGCACTTGATGTCCCCGGATGGTGTCTTCAGCAGTTAAGTGGCATTTCCTTTAACAATCTGGAATTTCTTGGGATGCTCAGAGGACGTTGGGTAATGATGCTTCAGCCCACCCCTTTATGGAAATCCTATTCAAGTCTAATGGCCATATGAGGAGTCAATGGTTGCTTTGAACATGAAATTGGCTCCCCTCCAAGCCCAGCTCGGGCACAGTTCTTGGCTTCATGCCAAGAGGACTGCTTCCTCAGACACCTCTGGTGAGATCCAAGGTCTTACACTGGTAGGTGAGTTAGCCAACAGAAAAAGTTGCTAGCTCAAATAGCTGGTATAGTGTGACACCACTAATGAGAACACGATTAATCACATGTTGCTGGTGGAAGGGGTGAGTGCTGGTTACAGGCTAGAGACTGGCTCTGAGGGTTTGGATCACTAGATTGACACTGGGCTTGGGGAATATCCTCTCCAGGCAGCTGGTCAGTCACCTCAGGGAACACCCAGGACTGCTGATTAACCTCAGGGACCTCCTGTACCTGCAGATCATCCTCCCCAGGAAACTCTTGGGATGGTTTATCTACCTCAGGAATGTCCTGAGACAACAGATTGATTGCAGAAGCCTCTTGGATTAGCCTGCCAACCTCTACAAAGAACTGGCATGACTCGCTGAGCTCCTCAGGGATCTCTTGGGCTGGCTTGCCAACTTCTACACCGATTTCCTGGACCAGGCCACCAACCCCTACAGGGAACCCATGGGCCAGCCTGCCAACCTCCACAGAGACCTCCTGGCATGGCCGGCTGACCTCCTCAGGGTTCTCCTGGCAAAGATGGCAAGCTTCCTCAGAGATTTTCTGGCACAGTTGACTTGCCTTCTGGCATGGCTGGTGGATTTGAGGGACCTCCTGGCATATCTGGTTAACATTATCATGATCCTTCTGGCATGGCTGGCTGATGACAGGGACCTCCTGGCATGGCTGGCTAAACTCTTCAGGGATGTCTTGGCATGGCTGGCTGATGTCAGGGACCTCCTGGCATGGCTGACTGATCTCCTCAGAAACTTTCTGGCATGGCTGGCTGGTTTCCACAGGTGGTTCCTGTGAAGACTGGCTTGGTTCAATAGGCTCTTGCATCCCTTCAACGGGGAACTCTTGTTCTCCATTCCCAGGGAGCATCCCAAGGCCTTGATGTTCTTCAATCATGTGTGAACTTACAGAAGGTTGATCACTGAAGCCAAAATGGCAGTTACCATCCACTGCAGTAGGGGAGGAAGGACCAGCACTGGACACAGTACTGGAAGGACCACTGCTGTCTGTAAAGCAAAGTCAGAAAACCAAGTCAGGCAAGCTGGAAGAGTAGGTTAAATTCTATGTATGTAGTCCAAATACCAGAATATACGGCCTATGTTAGTCATGTGTTGAGAAAAGAGGGTCTGATTCTTCCTAAGTTATGCAGAGGCTCCTAAATTAGCCCAGCTCAGGAATTGTTGGTCTGGCATAATGTATACTACAGGAGTATACAGGAGCACAAAGGTATATCTAAGACTTCAGAAGAGAGTGCTAAGGCCTACTTCACCCAGTTCTTTCACAAATGTACCCCCACCCTAACTCCAAATTCCCATTGTCCCTCATTCTTACTTTGGAAGCATATCAACACTGTATTCCAGTGGTTCATAATCAGGGGTATGTACCAAAACTATGGAATATTTAAAAAAATAAAAATTTCCAGGTTCCATCTCCAGAAATTCTAATTCTATAGGTTTTGGGTAAACGTGTGGGGTAGAGGGGGAAAAAGGCAATATATTTTATTGAGACACTTCCCATTAAACCTGATGTACATCTTTTGTTAAGAATCATTTTTTTAAGACAATCAGCTTATTTCTGCGGCAAAGGTAATCATTCTTTACAGCCCAAGAGATAAGTAAGCAGGAGAATGTAGCAAAATCTTGTGAATCAGAACAGCAGGAAGGAAAATTACCTGAAGATGGAAGACTGCCATGGAATCTAAATGGCAGAAGTTCTTAATTAACCCTTCTAGGGGTCACTGAACTCTTTGAAACTTTAATGAAAGTCACAGACTATCTTCTTAGAAAAATGTACAGAAAGGTATGCATATGGATATTCATACTATCTTCACAAATAATTCTTGGGGCTCAAAGACTTTACCCTGAAATCCATCCTGGATCCAAGGTTAAGACTTCTAAGTCTTGGAACACATACAGGTTTATGGATGTTATAGACATATACAACAACAACAACAAAAAACTAATTAGCTAGATACTGACAGTAATAAAATAAAGGTTTTAGAGTCTTCAATTACACTGTGGGACAATTCCTACCCCAATCTCTACTTCACTGACCTCTAGTAGCGGACTAATCTACTTTTCCTTTTGTAAATGTACTTATTGATAGTATTGTAATTTCATATATAAAACACTGTGATACCAATAATGATAGATTTTGGAAATAGGAAACCTGAATATCCTGTCATCAAGGAGAACCTGGGAAAGTTGGCAAGCCTGAGACTGCAAAGGCTGAATCAGTCATTGAGTTTAGGGTATGCCAGTTCTCTCTTTTCTGTACAGGACCACAGGAAGCATGCTTCAAGCAGGAAAGAAAGAGGAACATGGTTTGGGCCACCAAAGCCTATTTAGGGCAGACAAACCCTAAAGAAAATATTTACCAATGAGGCTACACATCTCATACTGAGTCCAAAGTCTGATGGTAGATTAAAAACAAGAAAAAAAAAGTTTACCCAAGGATAGAAGTAGCTTTAATATTCAGCTAGTGGTCTGATTCAGGCAAATCAAAGAGGATAGACAGAAACAGAAGCAGGAGAAAAATAAGGTTTCCAGAGGCAGCCAAAGCAATCTTGAGAAAGAACAAAGCTGGAGGTATCACAATTCCAGATTTCAAGATATACTATAAAGCTGTAGTAATCAAAACAGTACTGACACAAAAATAGATTCATAGATCAATGGAACAGAATAAAGACCCATGCTTATATGGTCAATTAATCTGTGACAAAGGAAGCAAGAATATACAATGGGGAAAAACATTCTCTTCAATAAATGGTGTTGAAAAAACTGGAAGGCTACCTGCAAAAGAAGGAAACTGGACCACTTTCTGACATCATACACATAAAACAAACTCAAAATGGATTAAGGACCTGAAGCCACAAAAATCCTAGAAGACAGTACAGGCAGTAATCTCTCTGACATTGGCCAAAGCGACATTTTTCTAGATATGTGTTCTGAGGCAAGGGAAACAAAAACAGAAATAAACTATTGGGACTATACCCAGATGAAAAGCTTTTGCACAACAAAGGAAACCATCAACAAAACAAAAAGGCAACCTACAAAATGGGAGAAGATATTTGCAAATGATAGATCCAGTAAAGGGTTAGTATCTAAAATACATAAAGAACTTCTACAACTTAACACCAAAACCCCCCAGATAATCCAATTTAAAAATGGGCAGAAGATCTGAATAGACATTTTTCCAAAGAAGACATACAGATGGCCAACAGTCACACACAAAGATGCTCAACATCACTAATCATCAGGGAAATGCAGATCAAAATCACAATGAGATATCACCTAACACCTGTCAGAATGGCTAGAATAAAAAAAAAAACAAGGAATAACATATAATGCTGTATGTTAACTAACTGGAATTAAAATTAAAACTTTAAAAAAAAAACAAGAAATAACAAGTGCTGGGAGGATACGGAAGAAAAGGAATCCCTGTACACTACTGATGAGAATGTAAATTGGTAGGGTCACTGCAGAAAACAGTATGGAGGCTCCTCAAAAAATTAAAAATAGAAATGCCATATAACCCAATAATTCCACCACTGAGTATTTACCCAAAGAAAATGAAAATGCTAACTGGAAAGGACATATGCATCCCTATGTTTATTGCAGCATTATTTACAATAGCCAAGATATGGAAACAGCCCAAGTGTCCATCAATAGATGAATGGATAAAGAAGATGTATATATACGCAACAGAATACTACTCAACCATTAAAAGTATGCAATCTTACCATTTGTGACAATATGGATGAACCTAGAGGGTATTATGCTAAGTGAAATAAGTCAGACAGAAAGACAAATATCACTGATTTCACATATGTGTGGAATCTAAGAAAAAAAAATAAACAAATAAAAAACAGAATCAGACCTAAAATACAGAAAACAAACTGATGGTTGCCAGAGGGGAGGGAGCTGGGGGGATGGGCAAAATGGGTGAAGGGGAGTAGAGAATATAGGCTTCCAGTTATAGAATGAATAAGTCACAGGAATAAAAAGTACAGCAAAGGGAATATAGTCAGTGGCACTGTAACAGGGTTGTATGGTGACAGATGGTAGCTATACTGGTGATCATAGCATAACGTATAGATTTGTTGAACCACTGTTTTATAACATTGCATTATCCACTGTACTCAAAATAATAATAATATTATTAAAAAAAAGATTTCCAGGGGCACAAAACCCATAAATACTCCAGGAGAGAGGTAAAAGGAGCAACGGCAAGGTGAATATAAGAGAATCTGAAATTCAGGGGAAGAACCCTTGGTGTCAGGAAGGGATGTTTCTTCTACATACAGAGTGCCAATTCAGCATTTAACCCAATGCTGAAATATGAATCTTTGTTTCAGTCCTATCCAAATAAAATAATAAAAGCCATGCTTGATTTTCATTATTTCCTGGAGGCAGGCTGAATAAGGAAAGGATTTTTCCATCACTGGTGTCTGGGGCCCTTATACTCCCTCTGATTGTCACCAGTATCTCCCCTTCCCTGCAATTACCCTAAGAACTCCTTGTGACTCCACTGCTCACACTGTTACCAAGGAAAATTAGTGATAGGCTAGATATTATAAAGAAGAGATGGGAAAAAGCAGCACCTCAACTTGAACTAACAGCTGAGAACAGACAACTTCCAAGAAAGGATATGCAGAAAGTAATACAAGATACTAGTTTCTTTCTGCCAACTTTTCTATATATCCAGGTTTCCTCCCAAGTCATCTATAGTTGAGAAAGCTGTAGAGACAAAATGGGAATCTGAGGAGAATGAAGTCCTTTCTTCCCCAAAGGACCTTCTGGGACACTATCTTTTAGGAGTCTCTCTAATGAAATAGAGGGGCATGGAGAACTGAGATAATGAGATAAAGAGATCCTCCCTTCACCTTGGAAACAACAGATGACACTGCTTCCCCTACTGGTTATTCCTGGTCTTTCAACCTTCAGCTACATTTCTCTCATGACACAGATGTCTCATTCATCAATCCCTCCATCCCTCTTGGCCTTTGTCCAGGCAGTTCCAAAAGGATTACTTACACCAAGGGGGCTTCTCAGAGCGCTGCCGGAGTTGTAGGGTAGGTGAATGCAGAGTACGGGGTGGGGAAAATGGGCTATCTGAGGCCTGGTTGCTGTGCATAGAGTCAAAGAGGGCTGGATAGAGTGGGGAGAGAGAAGGAAGGAAAAAATGAGTTTGAGAAAGAATCCAAGAACCACAGGTTCTCAACATAAGCCAAAACAAACTTACGCTTTCTCAGGCTGAAAAGTAGTGTTTCCTAGGGACGCTTCACACAAACCATTTTTAATATTTTAAACTTTATATTATGAATATTTTCATTTTCTGTTCCACCGTATCTCCCCATTTTTAAAAAAAGTTGTTGAAAGACTAGTACAATCCATACTGATACATTCATCTTCTATATTTACCACATCAATGTGTTAACATTTTGCCATACTTGTTTCACCCATTTCTTCACGCTGAAGTTCTTTTTTAAAAATGAGAGACATTATGAAACATTTCAACTCTAAATTCATCAATATTCATCTCTAAAATATAAGGAATTTTTCCTACATAGCCACACACCATTAACAAAGCTAATAAAATTTAATAGTAATACCCTAATATCATCTAATACCCAATTCATATTCAAATCTCCCTCAATTATTCCAAAAATGTCTTCTTTAGTAATATCCAAACATGAACCATGCATTACATTTTATTATGTCTCCAAAGTCTCTTTTGATCTGGAATATTATCCTCCCCCGCCCCCCTGCCACACACACCATTTATTTCCCTCACAGTGATTTTTTTAAAAAAACAGGTCAGTTGTCTCACAGAAATATTGCTTCCCACATTCTGGATTTGTCTGATTGCTCCCTCATAGAATTGTTTAACTTGTTTCACTATTGCTTGTATTTCCTATAAACTGGAAGTTAGATATAAAAGGCTTGATTAGATTATTCAGTTTAAATAACTTTGGTAAGAATATTTTAAGAGGTGATCCGATGTACTTTATATCACATCATATTAGAGGCACATAATATCTCACTGTCCCACTAAGTAAAGCTAAGTTTACTAACTGGGTTTAAGTGGTAGCCACAAGATCTCACCATTGAAAAGTTTTCTTGTTCTGATTAGAGGTAATCCTTGGGCACCATGCAACTCAATCAACATTTCACTTAATTGTGTTAGTATCCATTAATGATCCTTAATTATTTAAATGGTGATTTTCTAGTTCTATCAATCCTCCAACATTTATTAGCTGGCATATTTTCTGTAAAGAAGAGCTTTCCCTGGGGCTATTTGATTACACTGAACTGCAGTTCTTACTGAAAAGGTAAAATAAGAGTTTATTTACTTCCAATTAGTTTTCAGAGAAAAGAGGTAGTGAAAGTATTCTCCAATTGTGGCAGATGCGAATTATTTTATTTTTGCCTGCTTTTTAGTAGAATTACTTATTATTTATTATGAGCTTGTAGATTTTTATATATTCAGTGTACTTTAAATTATTTTTAAATGCTAAAATGTGGGGTGTCTGGGTGGCTCAGTCGGTTAAGCACCCAACTTTGGCTCGGGTCATGATCTCTAGGTTCATGGGTTCAAGCCCCGCATCAGGCTCTGTGCTGACAGCTCAGGGCCTGGAGCCTACTTTGGATTCTGTGTCTCCCTCTCTCTCTGCCTGCCCTCTTTGTCTCTCTCTCTCTCTCAAAAATAAATAAACATTAAAAATTTTTTTAAATGCTAAAATGTTCTGATTCTGGTCAGTGGGAGCCTCTTCAGGGCTTGATCACTTCCTTGCTTTTGTTATAACATGACTCAGGACCACCTTGTAATTTCCTTGTTCTAGACCATGCATTCTCAACAAAATTGGTTCTGGTGAGGGTGAAAAAAAATCTTAGCTATTCTGCTGGTTTGTGGTCCATCACATGGTCACAGACCATAAACACACATGTATTGTATATTTGTGGTATTAAAATTCCATATGGTGGGGGCTACAAGGGGAAAAACTAAAAGACTCTGGGGATGGAGTGTGAACATTGGATTTCTTTTCACTTATTTAGGTCTTCTTTAATTTATTCAGCAATGTTTTGTAGTCTACCGTGCAGAAGTCTTTAAACTTCTTGGTTAAATTTGCTCCCAGGTATTTTATTCTTTCAGATGTTATTATAAATGGTATTGTTTTCTTAATTTCCTTTTTGGATTGTTCATTGCTGTTTACAGAAACACAATAAATTTTTGTGAGTTTATCTTGTACCCTGCAACTGGGCTGAATTTGTTCATTAGTTTTGGAAGGGTTTTTTTGCGGATTCTTTGCTTTTTTTCTATATAGGGCCATATCCTCTGCAAATAGGTTTAATTTCTCCCTTTCCAATTTCAATTCCTTTTTTTTTTTTCTTGCCTAATTACTCTGCCTAAAATTTTCAGGACAATGTTGAGCAGTGGTGAATGTGGGCATCTTAGTCTTATTCTTGAATGTAGGGGAAAAACTTTTAGTCTTTTGCCATTGAGTATGATGTGTGTTATTGGTTGTTCATAAAGACCCTTTATCATGTTGAGGAAGTTTCCTTCCATTCCTAGTTTGCTGAGTGTTTTTTTCGTGAAAGGGTATTGGATTTTATCAAATGCTTTTCTATGTCAACGGAGATGATTGTGAGTTTTTCCCTTTGTTCTTTTATTTTTTATTTTTTAAAAGATTTAATTTTTTAACTTGTAAAAATAATGATAGAACAATTTTTTAAGTTTATTTATTTATTTTGAGAGAAAGCATGCACACACATGGGGAAGGGGCAGAGAGAGAGAGAGAGAGAGAGAGAGAGAGAGAATCCCAAGCAGGCTCTGCTCAGTGTGGAGCCTGACTTGGGCTCAATCACATGACCGTGAGATCATGACCTGAGCAAATATCAAGAGTTTGATGCTTAACTGACTGAGCCACCCAGGTGCCTCTTTTAATTTTTAAATATTTTTATTTTTATTTTAGAGAGAGAGACAGTGCATGCAAGCAGGGGAGAGGGGCAAGTTGGGGGGTGGGCAGAGACAGAATGAGAAAGAGAGAGAGAGAGAGAGACTCTATGCTCAGCACAGAGCCCAAAGCAGGGCTCAATCCCATGACCCTGGGATCATGACATGAGCTGAAATCAAGAGAGGAACACTCAACCAACTAAGCCACCCAGGTGCCCCTCTTTTTGTTCTTTTAATGTAGTGTATTACATTACACTGACTGATTTTCTTATGTTGAATCATACTTGCATTTTTTTTTCACTCTTGCATTCTTGAGGTAAATCTCACTTAGCCAACTTGCTGTTGGATTTGGTTTGCTAGTATTTGGTTGAGAATTTTTGCTTCTCTATTTATAAGGGATATTGGTCTGTAGTTTAATTTTCTTATGGTGTCTTTATCTGGCTTTGGTATCAAGGTAATGACGGCTTCATAGAAAGTATTTTCTCCTATTCTATTTTTTGGAAGAGTGTGAAAAGTATTAGAGTTAATTCTTATTAACTATTTGGTAGATTTCACCACTGTGCTATCTTGTCTTGGACTTTTCTTTCTTGAAAAGTTTTTCTACTGATTCAGTCTTTTTCTCTCTTACAGGTTATGTTCAGATTTTCCATTTCTTCTTGGGTCAGTTTTTATAGTTTCTGTGTTTCTAGGAATTTGTTCATTTCATCTAGGTTATCTAATTCATTGGCATATAATTATTCATAGTGCTCTCTTATAATCCTTTTTATTTCTGTAAAGTCAGCAGCCATGTCCCCAGTTTTATTCCTGATTTTGGTTATTTCCATCGACACTTGATTTTTCTTAGTCTAGTTAAAAGTTTGTCAATTATGTTAATTTTTTTCAAAGAACCAACTTTTGGTTTTGTTGATTCTTTCTGTTTTCTATTCCTTCCTTCTTTTGTCTTTGTTCTAATCTTCACTATTTCTTTTCTTCTACTAGCCTTGGGTTTAGTTCCTTAAAGTATAAAGTTAGGTTTTTGGTTTACCATCTTTCTTGTGTTCAAATGTAGGTGTTTACAGGTATAAATTTCACTCCTAGTACTGATTTTGCTGCATTCCATAATTTCTGGAATGCTGCATTTTCACTTTCATTCATCTCAAAGTATATTCTAACTTCCCTTGTGATTTCTTCTTTGACGCATAGGTTAAGAATATGTTTAATTTCAGGGTGCCTGCGTGGCTCAGTCATGATCTTGAGGTTTGTGAGTTTGGGCCCCCATCAGGCTCTGTACTGACAGCTCAGAGCCTGGAGCCTGCTTCAATTCTGTGTTTCCCTCTCTCTGATCCTCCCCCCACCCTTTCTCTCTCTCTGTAAAAAATAAACATTAAAAAAACCAAATATTTAATTTCTCCATATTTGTGAATTTTCCAGTTTTCTTTCTTTTAATGATTTCTAGCACCATTCCAGTGTGGTTAGAGAGGATATTTGGTATGATTTCAATTTTTTAAAATTTATTTTTTTTGTGTCCTAGCATATGGTCTATCCTGTAGAATATTCCATGCGCACTTAAGAAGAATCTCTATTTGTTGGTGATGGAATGTTCTATATATCTGTTAAGTTTAGCTGGTTTATAGCATTATTGAAGCTGTTTCCCTACTGATCTTCTGTCTGGTTGTTTTATCTACTATTAAAGGTGAGATATTACACTATTATCATAGAACTATCTCTCCCTTCAATTCTGTCAATGTTTGTTTCATATATTTGGGGACTCTGTTGTTTGGTGAGTATATGTTTATAATTTTTGTTGTGTTCTTGATGAACTGACCTTTTTATCAACATAGAGTGACCTTCTCTGTCTCTTATAACAATTTTTTATTGAGAGACCATTTTGTCTGACATTGGTATAGCTACCCTGGCTCTCATTTCGTTATTATTTGCATGGGATATCTTTTTCTATCCTTTCACTTTCAACCTATTTGCATCTTTGGATCTAAAGTGAATTTTGTGTAGATAGCATATAGTTGAATGACTTTCTAAAAAACCCATTTTGTTAATCTCTGCCTTTTAATTGGAGAGTTTTATTCATTTACATTTAAAGTAATTACTGATAAGGAAGAGCTTAATTCTGCCATTTCACTATTTGTTTCTATACAGCTTATACTTTATTTTTTTCCTCCTTTGCTCCATTACTATAATCTTTGGGTTTAATTGATTTTATGTAGTGTACCATTTTGATTCCCTTCTCATTTCCTTTTCTGTATATTTTCTAGATATTTTCTTAGTGATCACCGAGGAGCTTACAATTAACATTCTAAATTTATAACAATCTTGTTTGAATTGATGACAGTTTAGCTTCAATAACATACAAAAACTCTGCTCCTATAAAGCTCAGCCCTCACCTTATGTTGTTACTGTCACAAATTATATCTTTATTTATTATATGCCCATTAATACAGACTTGTGATGATTGTTTTATTCATTTATGTTAAGTTATATATGACACAAAAAGAGAAGTTACAAATCAAAAATACAGTAATGCTGACTTTTATATTTACCAATGTAGTTACCTTTGTTTTGGTATGGTATCAAGTCACTATCTAGTGTCCTTTTATGTCAGCGTCAAAGGCTACTTTTAGCATTTCTCAGAAGGTCTTAATTTCTCTTTCATTTCTGAACAGTTTTGCTACATAAATAATTATTGGTTGACATTTTTTTTTTCTTTTAGCACTTTAAATATGTCATTCTATTGCTTTCTGGCCTCTGTGATTTCTGATGAGAAATTGGTTGTTAATCTTACTAAAGATTCCTTGTATGTGACAAGTTGCTTTTTTCTTACTACTTTCAAGATGTTCTGTGTCTTTTGACAATTTGATTATAATGTATCTCAGTGGATTTTTTTTTATGTTTATTTTTGAGAGAGAGAGACAGAGGTGAATGGGAGAGGGGCAGAGAGAGAAAGAGGCACAGAATCCAAAGCAGGCTCCAGACTCTGAGCCGTCAGCACAGAGCCCGATGCAGGGCTCAAACCCACGAACCATGAGATAATGACTTGAACCAAAGTCGAGCGCTTAATTGACTCAGGTCAATTGACCCAGCCGCCCCTAAGTGGGGATATCTTTGAATTTATCCTTCCTGGTGTCTGAATTATTTGGATGTATAGATTTGTGTCTTTATCACATTTGAGAAGTCTTCAGAGCCATTATTCAAATATTTTTTCTGCCTCTCTTTCTTTCTGGGACTCCCACTATGAATATGTTGGTATCCTTGATGGTATCCGACAAATATCTTTGGCTCTGTTAATTTTTTTCATTCTTTTTTCTTTCTCCTTCTCAAAATGGACACTTTCAAATGACTTATCTTTATTTTGCTGACTCTTTCTTCTGCATGCTCATATCTTCTAAGAAACCCTCTAGTGAGTTTTGCGTTTGTTACACTTTTCAGTCCCAGAATTTCTGCTTGTTCCTTTTTATATTTTCTATCTCTTTAATGACATTCTGTATTTGCTGAGACATTCTCCTGATGTCCTTTAGTTCTTTGTCCATGGTTTCCCTTAGCTCATTAACCATATTTAAGATAGCTGATTTAAAATATTTGTCCTAGTGAGTGCTTCCTCAGGGACTGTTTCCATTAATTTCTTCTGTGAATGGATCATATTGTCTCGTATCTTTGCATAGTGTATAATGTTTTGTTGAAAACTAGACATTTTGAATGATGCATTAACTCTGAGTATCAGATTATTCCCCCTCCTTAAGGTTTGTTTTCATTGTTTGCTGTAGGCTGTGGCTGTTTAGTGATTTTTCTAAACTCTTTTTGTGAAGTCTGTCTTCTTTATCATGTGTAGTCTCTGAAGTCTCTGTTCCTTTAGCTTGTTTCACAACTAGTGTTCTGACAAGGATTTCCTTGAATTCCAAGAACCAAAAGAAGGGGAGGGGAAGATGGGGGGAAAGGAGAAGGGAGGGAAGGGGAGTTCTCTCAGCCTTTACAGATTGGTTCTGTGTTGAGGTATTCCTTCAACAGTTAGCAAAACTGTTTACAACTCCCCCTTGGTCTTCACTTCTTGCTTGTGCCAAGTACAGAGTTCAACCAGAGGTAAAATCTTAGGGTCATCTTGTGTGTTTTCTGCACATGCGTCCCTCCCTAGGCATGCAAATGGCTTCTAAATTCCCCAGAATATGTGGGTGCCTTTGAATGCTTTAATTTTCCAAAAAAATTCTCTCCCTAAGTCTTTACCCCAGGCTTTCAGTACACTTATTGTTTGCCTCAATTATAATTTTTGCCCCAGGAAGCAGCATGTTATTCATATGCCTTACACTGTTTTCAAGGAACACTCTCTGCTACTTTACTGCCCTGATTCAGGTCCAAGTTAAGTGAAACAAAGGTAAGTACGCTGTGACAGTCTTTAGGTTAGACAAGTTAGAATAGATAAATTAGAATAGACAAACACAATTCTTTGAGAATAAAGTCTGTTCTCTCTTTGGAACCAGGGACCAGAGCCCCACACTGAGAACATGGCCTGCCGTCTTTAAGACTGATGCCAAAGTTGGGGAGAGGGTGGGATAAGAGACAGTAAAATGATGGGAAGCTTTCTCCCATTCTTAGGTTGCCTCTTTCTCAATTGACCATTTTCCTGGTTGATGCAAACTTTTGATTATTTTCCAGAGTTCTGACAAAGCTGATTCTGATAGTTTTTGCTTGATTTTTTGGTGCTTCTATGAAAAGACAAGCCCTTGGAACAACCTATTAATTAATTTTTACATTTAGATTTCTCAAATGTAAAATAAACATTTCTGAAATGTAGAAATAGACATTTCTAAAATGTCTATCTTTCCCCCAGTATTTTGAAATACTAACTTCATCTGTTTGTATATTTTCTATTCTGTTGATTGGTCTCTCTGTCCATTCACGTACAATACAACAGTGTTTTCATAATAGAAGTTTTATAGAATGTTGTGAGATCTGATAGGGCTAGTAACTTTTCACTACTCTTCTTTTTGAGGTTTTCTTTGGCTACTCTTGCTTATTTTTCAACGACAACTTCAGAATCAATTTGTCTGACTTTAGAAAAACAGCCGCATTTTTATTGGAATTATGTTAAATTTATAAATTAACTTGGGAAGTTATGATGTTGAATTGGCCTATGCAATTAAACAATTTTTCAAGTCTACTTTTGTGTCTTTTTAGAGTGCCTATATTTTTAATTTATTATTCATGTTCTAGGAAGCACAGGGGCAGAGACAGAGACAGACGTACAAGATAAGAGTATTCTCCATACCTGCAGATGCCTGTGCTTGGGCATCAGTGTGGCGCTGGCAGACGCTACTCAGGAATTCACTCACTTGACGCAGGGAAAGGGCATTATGCAGTGTTTCCAGAGGGTATATGGTAGGCACCATGGAACACCCTTCAAATCCTGTTAGAAAAGAGATGGGCAAAGTCAATGTTATTCCTGCCAGATATACCCCAATTGTCCAAGGAAGCATGGAGAGTCCCTGAGAGCCATCAGGAGAGTCCGTGGCTTTTGGAGATGGGGTATCCAAGATTCTCAAGAGTGGGAACTCTTTAGAGCCCATAAAGGAGTCTGTTTCTCACTTCCAGATTTCCTAAAAAGTCTACCTGCTAAGACCTCCAAGTGAATCGAATCATCTCTGATCCTACCTATGGAGAGCCTGCAATGACCCATGGAAAAATCAACAGAATTCCAATAGGGTAAGTACCTACATTGCTCCTGCTCTTTCTAGGGGAATAAAACAAAAGTCCAGAGGTAATGGTGAAATTGTAGGTCTAAATGAGGTAGGGAGGTCATGGAGCTGGGAAGAAACAGCAGGTTTCAGGGATCATGTAAAGAGAACTGGATTAAAGAGGAGGGCATGGAATCTGAGGAGGGGTTCATGCAGATTTAGGATATGGGTAGAAAGACTAGCTGAAAGCTAGTCTGGAAGCAAGCTGGAGTGCATGCAATACACATGAAGCTCAGCCCAGGAAAACCACATGCATGAACAGGCTGGGGGATGGAAGTTCTTTCTTGGTCATTTCCATCACATCAAAGCTTCTCCCTTCTGCTCTCACTGGAAAACCCCAGAAGACTTGCTAGAATTTCTCTAGTCCATCAGGAAAATGAGGCAAACCCCTAGGAAAAAGAATAAATACTGATTCTCTGTGCTGAACCCAACAATTCCAAGGTAAGTTCCCCAGTCTGGGTTGGGTGAAGTGTAAACCTAAATTTGGAACCTTAATCCCAGGGCCTCTTGATGAAAGAAAAAAAAAAGTCCCCATTAGAGGATTAAGAACACACATCCCAAGTACTTTTTTCAGCCCCCAATCTTTCCTATGTCTCTTTACAATTCCTTAAAGAAACTAAGAGTAGGCACAACAACAATACCTATGTAAGACATAGCCTCTTGTTCCCTAATGACTAAAATCTATAACTCAAAAAGATTACACCTGACCATCTTCTAAGCTCTGGCCCTTGTGTGCTTCAAAGATTCGATTAAGACATTTGTGCCTCAATTTTCCCCTGTACTCTAGTGGCAGGAGCATAGAAGTATATAGTCTTTAGCTCCTCAGAGGGGCTAGAAAAATATTTAGATTTGAAGATGGTGGTAGCTGAGGGTTATAGACACAAGAGCAGATTCCAGGGCAAGAGACTATTCCTATACTGAATAGAGTTGGGAATGGGTAACATTAGGAGGCAGTGAGAAAGGAGAACAGGAAGGGGATGAGCAGCCAATGCTACAGCTACCAGGCAGTCTGGCCCCAATTCCATCCAAGCAACTAAATGCAAGTCACATAACCTTAGGGTAAACAGGAGAAAGGAATAGGTGGACTCTCCTGCCAGAAGTGCAATAAGCAAAGCAGTCATCCCAGCCAGGGTAACGGCAGCAGCCAGCTTGGTGGCAGGGGGTACCGTAGAGGCACTCGGGGTCATCCTGGCCTGAGCGCAGCCAGTTCCGGAAGAGGCGCAGGTGGTAGGAGCACTGGTGCAGGTGATGCGCCAGCGTGGCATCCAAGGAGACTGGCCGGCCCCCTGGACAGTCAGAGGAAAAACTGCGCAGCAACCGGACCACAGGGTGCTGGTCATCCAGCAGCTCTGGAGGGGATGGGGGGGACCACGGCAGGAAGCACAAAGATAAAGAAAGAGAAGAGGGAGAGACAATGAGGGGGGCACTGAATGGCACAAGCATTACTAGGAAGTGGGACCACTCAACTCCAAGGTGAGCTAAGAGAGAAGGAGAGATGGTCAGAACCACTGGGTATCTCTTGCAGGGAAGAAGAGTCGGCATCACATGGAATCTAAAAGAAGGGGCTAGTGAAACCTCATCATACAGCAAGGCCCTCCCCTCTCTCACTGAGGATAAATTAAGTCAGTGCTTACAGAGAGCAGTCACATCATTCTAGATGGGGGTAAGCTGGCAGTTTTGTGGCTGGAAGTCTTGATTAGAGCTCCAGTGTCCCTGGTCATCCCTGAACAGATGATCCCTGAACATCCCTACTTAGGGCCTGCTTCACAGACAAATGTATTTATAAAGTTGGTATAGAGATGCAAAGATTCAAAGTCACTTAGAGAAGAGTATCAAAAATGGTAGAGGGAATCAAGATAGAGTTTGAAGCTAAAAAGGCTCAGGCCAGGCCTCTGGACCAGACTCTAAAATAGCCACAAACAGGGAAGGTATTAGATAGGTGGCTAAGGAGATTGGCAGAACACCAGGTATAGAGGTCCTTTTAAACAGAGTATGTAAAAAACGGAATCCGTAAGTGAAAATGATGATATTGACTAATCAGCCTTTACTCTTACCCAAATATGCAGATATTTAAAAAATAATTGCATAAATCTCAGGATTCAGGAGACACTGTATCTATTACATAAGCCAAAAAAAAGTTAGGTAATTTTATATTTTCTTCCCACTGCTGTCTAACTTTGGTCAGCTGGTGAGTGGAAAAGCTTCAATCCTGAACCACTTACAATTTTAGCTGCGTGGCAAACTTTGTGGATATATGCAATTCAAATGCAAAAGGTTGAAGGCAGTGAAAGGCATGTGGAAAGGGGCATAGGAGGAGCAATAAGGAAAGGATCCTAGGAGAAAGGTATGCTGTCTTAAGACCTGATGGTATAGACAAGTTATGTTAGGGTAGCTAAAGAACTCCCAGACCAGAAGTGGTTCCACAGAGTGATCTTATGAGACTATGGTTTCCAGAGACATTATTATGGATGTCAGGAGAGGTTTCAGCTCTATCCAGGCACTAAGTGTATCCTACAAGAAATGGGCTTGGTAAATCCAATGGGTACACTCTAACATTCTGGATAAGGGTAAACTAGTCTCTTTCCCACTATATTAGTTTACTTTAGTGAGTTCAGCATGCAGTTTAGTAATGGGCCATACTTGTATACTCAACATAGTCACAGGATGTGACAGAAGCTTATCAGGAACAGAGTCAGGGATAGGCTGACAGATGTTCTCCTGCTAAAGTGAGATACTGCCTTGCCTCCTTGCCAAAGCTAGGTCAGGTTTTCCAGCTGCTATTTCAAAGACAGACCTCATGGCAAGGAAATGGTGATGATGGGACAGTAGGTTGGCATATTGTTGTGACTAATCTGCATAAACAATTGTAGACAGAGCATCCACTCTGTAATTGCTGGGTCAGTGACGCAAGATTTGACCATGGGGTAGAGCCCTCATGTTGTCCAGAGGGACAACTTAAATCTAGATAATCTTCAGCAAGAGATGTAATAGCTCCAAATTTCTCCAACAGGTAGATCCCAGATTCTGGTATCTGAGGCACTTTAGCCTCCAAACTCAAGTACAAGAAGAGGGCCAGAAGGTCTCTGAGGAAGTGTGCAGGGTGTCAAAGGAGATCCTGAATTTTCTCTCCTGCACCATATCTGAATTGTCCAGGTCTTTCTTCTGCTCTTCCTTCAGGAGAATTAATTCTTCTCTTCTTCAACTGGTGAGGCTGCTAACGAAGGCTTCAGGGAACTAGAGATATATAGGTTTGAGGATCTGTTTTATGAATTTGGATCTTTTCTCATAAAGCCTAAGAACTAGGCTAAATCAGTGATTTAGCTCTGATTTCAGGGGCCCAATTTCCTGGTACTATATTCTATACTCTAAGTAACACATCTCATAAGTCCAAGTCCCAAGTTGTGGGGTTGGGTTGGTGCGTGAGGCTCTACTCTGGAGATGATTGTGACACATGAAGGCCAGAAGAATTTGGAGCTAAATGTGAAGGCACAGCGATGCCACTCTAAAAGGGGAGCTCCTGTCACAGGCACAAATGGGAGCCAGGGTGGGGGTGGGGTTATAAACCGAGCAAGTATAGGCTAGTCAACCTAGGGAGATTTCAGCAGTGCCTAGTGGAGAAGTATGGCCTGACTGGGCTAAAATCTAGCAGCTGCCACTGGCTATGGAGGTTTTTCCAGCCAGGAAGCCAGGCTAATTTTGCCTCCTTTGCAGAGTCTTAGTTCTCAGACAGAAGAAAATCATATATAAAGAAACCGGATTTACCTTGAAAACAAGGTACAAGGCAGAGAGAAACGAGGAATATGAAGGATAAAACAGGGAGTAAGTCCTGGGTTTCCCTGCCATGCCCTACAAAGAGACCACAGCTCTTCAATTTTTGGTTTACACAGATCTCTAAACTCTCCCACCTTAGTATGACCAGACCAGTTCTTCAATATTCTTGAAGTATTATTCCTTCCTAAGTCCCCCAGAATTCCCAGGTGACATCTCAACCTTCACTTCAAGCTTATCTGAGATAGCAGTGTCTTAGGCTAGGGCTAAAGGGAAACTGTGTAGTAACTCGTGTTATATAACCCAAGGTACAATCCCTTTTCCTTTACCTACTACCTCCTACTCCTTTCTTTCTCTCTTTATCCCAAATTGGTCTGGGCTCCTGTTTTCTAGGTCAACGCCCTAGGTTAGTAGTAACATAAAGCAAATGTCAGGAGCACAAGAGCCACATAAAGTACACACAATGATAGGAGATAGGAATATGGTGATGGAAAACTGTAAACTCAAGACCTTATGGGTATGCTTGGGAGCTGGGAACTGCAGCAACATTGCTCCAAAAGAGAAACAAATTAGTCATTCACTCCAACAAAAAGTTGGAGAAAAAAACAGGAAGACCAAACTTATAAGCTGAGGAGTAGGGGGAAAAAAAAGACATGGGGATAATACAGGAAATACTATTCTCTTCCTAAGAAGGAGAACCATTGTCATGTTTGTACAAAGCCCAGCAGTCATGTGATGGGAAAGGGAGAGGTTTAATTAATGTTTTGGTGATGATGCTGAAAAAAGTGACAGAACAATGATGATGGTGACCATGGATGTAAATCCCTGAGTTGCCACACGGATAGAGCAGCCAGGCTGCAGCCAAGAGTAAAGTTTGTCACAACAAGGAGTATGTCCCAAGAGGGACACTGGTGAGTGGTTCAGAGACACCAGGTTGCCAACACAGTGGAAGACAGAGGCAGAGTCAGTGTCAGAACTCAGAGGTTAAGTGTCTGGAGGTGACATGATGAGGGGGAATGACATTGAGTCAGAAGCAAACGTACCGTTAGTCGGATGCTTTGCAAACGACACAGAAAATCGTTTTACGGCCGGGACAAACAAGAGCTCTGGGGAGAAAAGACATCATGGGGATTATACCCACCCCTGCCCCCACCCTCTGCTCTGGAATTTGCCCACAATATACTCTGTTCTTTACAGTTAGTATATGATCTGTTCCCACCCCACCCCCTAGATTCCTGACTACTACCTTTTGATCTTCTCCTTTGGTATAATCTCCTTGTAGGAATCTGTGTGTCATTTCTACCACAGTACGACCCCACAAACAACCCTAATTTCACCACAACATTCTCTTTCTGGTCATTTGGAAATAAAATCTGTGTAAAAACTTTCCTCCCTTCCCCCAATCTCTTTCCATATCATCTTTCCTGCCTTGACTGAGCAACTTCCCCATCCCTGATTTCCTAGATTTTAATTAAGATTCCACTGCATTCTTCCTGACCACGGATCATCCTCCTTGGTCCTTGCTCCTATAGGCCAGAATCCAGGAAAGAATATAAAGGTGGAATAAATTGATGTAGCAGGGCTGTATGTGGGAGATTATGAAGGGATAAGCATAAATAAGTAGTATTTGTATGGTGAGAGGGAATGCAAATGGAGGGGTGCATGGGGTCTTGGTTCCTTCTCCCCTCTATAATTGATGAAGAAAACTTGCTATAAGGCCAGAGTCAGTGCCACTTTAAGTATGAATAGTTCTTGAGCTGTGTCCGCGCTGGGGGACAAGTGAAAAAAAGAGTTGCCCCCCAAACCCACCCACATACCATCTCGGTGCTTGAGACTGGCAGGTGGTAGCTTTTTGCCATGGCTGCGGGCGTAGTCCTGAAGATTCGGAGCGCTGGAGGAGCCACCCAGCACTGTGGTGCTGAACAGCCCTGTGCACTGTGAGCCTGCAAGGCCGGGAGTGCATTAGTAGCCACACAAAGCTGCAATTACCACACAGAAGTACACATAACTTCACATGACAACATCAAGACACATACATATAGCTACTCAGAGCCACCACCATGTGGCCACTTCTCATAACCACAAACAGATTTCACTATTGTCCATAGTCGCACCGGACAAGCAAGGTAGGGATTCTGCTAAAGATCTATATACTAGATACAAGAGACCACTACAAATACAATGTTAGTCATATTAGGGGACTCAAAGCTACTGAAAGGCATAGACTGTTTTCCAGGTGACTCTTAGGAATGCTAAAAGAATAGGTAGATCTCTCTAGATCTCCCTAGATTTAATTCAGTGCTCCTTACCCTGGATATAGAGTTTGAAGAATTGAGAAATATAATACTTTATAGACTTACAAGGAAAGAACTTTGATTGAAACTAGAGACTAGGTTTTGAGCACTCAGCCCAAATTTCAAGTTCATGTAAGTTTCAATCCCTCCTAAGTTTTTCATCCAACATTCCCCTCCTTCTATCTCTCTTCAGGCCTTTTTTATGTTTCCCAAGAAAAGAAGTACGAGACTCACTGAATTTTTAAAGCTGGAAGGGACTTAAAGATTATCCAGTACAATCTCTTCATGTTAGAGGTGAAGAAACTGAGAGTCAAAAGGGATCTCATTTACTCAAGGTCATATAGTTTGTTAGGAGCTAAGCTAGACTAGAGTCCAGGTCTCCTGATTCTGAAGATCAGTTGTGTTCATTTAGAAAAGACATAATTATTTTTTTCATCAAGAAGAAACAGAGCATTGTTTCTGAAGTGAAGATGGACACAAATTAAAGGCATGTGAAGAGTCCGGTGACTGCATGCAGAACATGCCTACTGTGTGCTGAGGACCCTATTAAGAATGAGGACCTGATAAACACGAAACAATGAAAAAGCCATGTTTTTCTGCTCTCAAACATTTATTGTCTCATAAACCCTATCTCAAAGCCAGATGCCTACACACATAAGTTCAAAGAAAGCAAAGGGAACTCTACTGCCAGAGGAGTAAATAAAACTTAAAAAATCTCTGAAGCAAATAAACCAGTCAATGTTCCAGATATTATTGAGAGTAGGGTTGAGACTCCAAAGTCCCCTCTCCTACTGTAGCTCACAAGGACAGAGTGGGAGGAAAGAGACAAGATTGACACCTAAGTTTCAGGAGTTGCATCTCTCCTTCCAAATCCATCTTAGCCAAGGCCTTGGCTTTGGCTTTGGAACTTAATATAGCAGAGATGGATAGAATGGAAAGGAGGTCAGCTTCCTTTGAGCCCACAAAGAAGGTGTCATGGTTTCAGGGGTCCCAGCATTTCAAAGCTACCATAAAAATCAAGAAGCTTAGACGGCTAATAATCTCTGTCCTGGAATTCAAGATTGCTGCTCTATGCAGCACCTTCTCCTACTTTTCATGTGTAAACAGGCTCTAGAATGGGGCTCAAATAAAGCTTGTTAAATATGTCTACTTTTCTTCACAGAAGCTGAAACTAGCAGACTTTATCCCAGACCACCCGAGCTTTGTTCTATATTTACTTCATCCCCTAATAATTTTCTGGTGCCATCCTGCCAATCTTGCCCTGTCCAGTCCTTGGATCATCTCAGAGGGTAGTGTCTAGGTTACCACCACCCTTGTTCTTGACAGCACTCCTACTCAACTGGGCCTGACACACCTATCCTCATTTTCAGCCTACTTGAAACCTATTCATTACTGAAACTTCTAGGAAGAGAAGTCTGTGTCACAGATCCATCAATTTGCCATTTATTTTCCAGGCCCCAAACCATCTACCTCATCTCAGGGATCTAGAAGGCAACCTACTTCCATAAAACTAGCCAGGAAAGTTACCAAAACCTTTCTCCCCCTTGCTGGTCCAAATGCTGATTATGTTTAGGCCAAGAAATTGCCAAGGACAAAATTAACAGAAAAATGAAAGGAGCTAAATGGAGTGAATAATAGGACAAGATAGAAAGAGCCGGAGAACCAAGTCCAGACGCCACACAATTGTCTCTAACTGCCAGTTTACTTACTGGCTCACAAGACACTGTATTCAAAGATAGCCCCTCCCAAGGACCACTCCCCGCTCCCAAAGAATACAATACCCTCTGAGGCTTGGTCCTTCCTGCAGTCTGTGTTCTTAGGAAAGGTTGAATGATGTTCTCCACCCCTCTCCAGGAATCAAAAAAATCAAGAGACATTCCCTCAAAGTCCTGAGAGAAGCCTCTGCCACTACACCAGTCTCAGATTTGTCCCTCAATTTTCAGGAAGGAAGGAAAAAAAATTACAGGATTAGGAAAGGATGAAAGAGCCATGGAGGTAGGAGGGGCCTGAGCAGGGATACAATAAACATAGGTCTCAGAGGAAGACATGGCACAAGTTGTCCAAATGAGGAATATGACACTTATGAGGAGGTCACAAGTACATCTATTTATAGTTTTGTCTCTGGTAACTCTGAAGTATCAGAGTCTCCATGGCCCCTTAAGGTTGGGGCTAGACTGGGAGGACAGATAAGGAATGAGAGGGGAAGCCAGAAAAAAGTCCTTCAGCCGAGAAATGGGAGTTGGTATAAAAAAACAAAAGACAAACACCTTCCTGGAATGGAAACAATCATCTGGGTTCAAAGTTCACACCTAAACATGGCTTCTCCCAATTCATCCTCCCTAGCCCCACCGACAATTCCACAGACTGAAATGACCCCAACACCCATGACTAAGGTTTCCCACAATAAAACCCTGAGGAACAGACAGACACACCTCCCCAACAACAACAGGTGAGATGCTGGAAGACCATACCTAGGCCACTCTGCTTCATCTCCGTTGGTGGCCGTGCAGATGAAAAGAGCCGGTAGCCACCAGGCCTCGAGGATGAAGTCTCAGAAAGCACCTGGAGAAAAAGGACTCTGTATTACCATTTTGGCACCTCAACCAAGAAGTCTAAAACCCTGGTCCTGAATTCCTGCCCCTATAAAGCCAAGCAATGTCAGAAAGTCTGGAAGAATCAAAAGATTTTTATGGGGGAAGAAGAATGAAAAGGGAATGAAGAATGTACTTCGCAGAGGGAACTGTACAGGGAATCCCATACCAGAAGGCACTTGTATTTCCAAGATGCCTCCCATTGCCCTTCTATCCCAAATCTGAGAAATCATTATTCAACTATTTTCAGTTCTCAGCAGAGCAGTATTCCTTAATCTTATCTATCCCTCCATGGGATTCAGAAAGCCAATCACAATAGCTGAGTAACAATAAGAAATAAAGTCTGGCTACCCTCTCTTCTTTCCATGGGACAACTGTGGTTATGGCAACCACACTCAGTTTCTTATCTGAACCAGGAGGCCCTCCCCTCCATGTCTGGAGACGTGTAACAGATTTCTAAAAAGGCTACAAGGGCCTAATCACACAAACCCCAACATACACACCCTCCAACCCCCAGATAATGTTCTGAGTCCCTAGGTCCCAAAAGGCAAAGATAGAGGCAGGAAAGGAAGATGAAGTAGGGAGGGACACCTGTGTGCAGGATGCCAGGTGAGTGGTGGACACAGCCCGGGGCTGTAGGCCGATGGCTGGGGAAGGCCGGGGGAGGTCTCCTGACCTCCTGCGGCGCCGTCCCCGCAAGGGGATCAGGTCCAGGTTCCCCGTGCACTGCATGTTCATGACCTGCAATCAGACCGGGTGGAAAGCCGGTCACGGCTCCTTTAACTCCCAGGCTCCCAAAAGCCCCAGTGAGGCAGAGCTAGTTATAGACCTGGAGAGGATCATTACCTAGGGCACAGCTGCTATGAAGGTCACAGATCTATATTCTAAAACTGTCCAAAAATATGAGATGACAAGAGCAGAAGAAGGGATGGGGGAAGGGTTGTAGTCAATAAGGATAAAACTACCAATGCCTATACCTATAGAATAAGGAAAGGAAATATTAATATTAAAAGGCTGTGTGACCAAGGAGTAAAGAGACAATTTTCTTGCAAAACTGAGGAACATATCTTGGGCTACCATCATCCTGGATAAGCCATGGTATAAGTAACACTAGGAACTAAAAGGAAGGAATGTGGTTACAACAGGAAGCTTCCCTATAGTCCTGAAAGAAAAAAGCCAACTCCTCAAGTCTGAGAGATGATACACAGAGGGCTCTGCTTTGCCTATGTCTCTCGACTGCTTAAACCAGAAAAGTGGGGGTTAAGCACAACAGTGCCAGAGAGACTGGCAGACGATGTGAATGGGGAAGACATTCAGATGTGGAAAAGTATTTTATTGATGGAAGATTATACATCATTCTGTCCATTTGATCTAGTCACATGAGTCTGCAGGGTACTAGTATATTATGGATACTAAGTTATACATCAAAGGGAAAATGATGCATACCACACTTAAAGAAGCTCTGAGTAGTCACAACATCAAATCTATCTTAAAATAATCAGGAAGAAAAAATAAGCCCGAAACAGAGTGCAGTTTATCTTTCCAACTTTCTCCAAAATCTGAACTGTAAACCTCTGGCTGAACCTATGTAAGCTAGTTGCAAATTCTTCTGAGTAGTCCCAAAATGAAAGATCAATTCCTTTAAGACAGAGAGCTGGTACAAAGCCAGGTGAACAGATTTGTCTGTCAAAGCAGGACCCAAATCGGACAGTCAGAGTCACTGAGACAGGGATAAATCATGGGGTCAAAAAGAGTGCATTGGGCCCAAGAGGAAAAGACTCTGCAGGAAAAAACCAGGAACAAAAACCCCAGCACAGTTAGCTGGATACAAGGTAATATTTACAACAGTTACTTCCTCTAGGCTAGAGAATTGGAACCAGGCCTAGAGGCAGACACAGGCCCAGGTCCCTAGATCTCCTCATCAGAACAGAGGGTAAGACAGAGAGACCTCCATACTTTATTTCCTTTCTGGAATGAATACCGATAACTCTAAAGGAATGAAATTAGAGTGCTATATAATTGCTCCTGTTTGAGCTATAGTTTTTAACCCAAGGGAACAAAGAGATGGAGACACCCTGGCCTTTAATATCAATTGTTTTATTATTATAGCTACTGTTTACTGAGCATCTATATGGTGGATATTGCTTGTGTTTCATAGACAAAAAAAAACTTGAGGCTTGGAGAAGTTACCTGTCCAAGGTCACACAGCTTCTAGATATCAGCCTGGGAGTTTAGCCCAGAGTTCATGCTATTTCTACTATATTTCCTTTTAAAGAACAGCCTTTTCAAATTCATCCAAAGGCCTCCTCCTCATTATCATCTCTTAAAATCCTATCTCTTGGCACCTCTCACTGATATCTCCTTAATCTCAGAGGTAGCAACCAACTTAAAGGAGCTTTATTGGGAGACCAGCTATGAAACGGAGATTAAATAAAACATATCCATCAGGGGCAGAAGGACTCTGCTTAAGGTGCCAAGAATCCCCCCAAAGTGATTCAGAGGATTCATGGATATTGTCCTATGAGCAATTCCACCACTTCTTTCTCCCAAGCCCCTCCTATTACCTCCATGGAGCCAGCTTTTCGGTTACGAATGAGGGGTGATCTCCTTGGGAGGCCAGGGCCCTCAGGGGGCTGAGGTGAAGTCTGCAATGCCCGGTCTGGCTCATCCGATGCCTTCCCTGGGCACAGGTTCTCCATGCTGCCTTGGTCTGCTTTCATCTCTTCATTCTACCCAACAACAAGCACAGATTCAAGAGGAGTTAATGGCCTCCAGCCTTCTAATCCTAGACCCCCAACCCTCTTACCTCCCTCTACTGTTTTCAAGTTTTCCACCACTTGGTTCCTAAATCCTCTAATCTAAAACCCCAGCACTCCAACCCACCTCAGAAGAAGCTGGACGGAATCCATAGCCAGTTGGAGCGTTGCCTTCTTCCTCAACACCTTTCACTCCAGGGCTGAAGTGTAGCTCCACATGGAACCGCTCCTCTGATAAGGGATCCTATGGGGCATCAACAGATGAAGGGGCAGTTGGAAAAGCTGAATATGGTGGTGGAAGACCAGGCAGGGACAACAGAGAAGAACTCAAGAGGATATATCCTCCCAGGGATGAGGTTCCAGTATCTTACTCCACTTTGGTGCTGATCTATCGTAAGCTTCCCCTTAACTATAGTCTAGTGTTAAAGGTTCCTCATTACCTCACTTCTACCATTTGTGATCCACCACCGCACACAACTTTCTAGCCTCCAGTTCTACAACTCTTTCCATCCTTCTCTCACAGTAATTCAGTTTTGCTACAGTACATACAGCAGCACAGTTAAAGATACCTTTGTGAAGCCAGATGAAAAACGTATAATAATGTTTGAGTGAAAAAGACTCATTATAACATCATCCCAAATTCTATACCCTCCCTAATGCAGAGCTATGTTGTCTGATAGCTCTCTGGCTCAACACCATCCCAAAACACTTTTTTTGTTCCAGAAGGAATCTCCTGGATGCTCTGTGACATGCTGTCCTTGGGTGTCACACCTAGCTGAATTCTACAAATTATAAGGATATGAAAGTTTCTAAGATGAGAATTAAGGAGAAAGAAAGGGCACCCTCATTACCCACCCCCCCCCCATTGGCTAATGCTCCTCACCCGTGTGTTGTCCTCATAAAGCATGATGACAATCTGGGTCATATAGTTGAGCTCTGAAATGGCACTAAGATAAGCCAAAGCTCGCTGCCATTGTGCATCCTGGGTCTCCTACCGAACAAAAGAAGACGAAAGTCAATGACCAAGGACTAGGAAGTCAGGGAAGGGGCAGGGAGACAAAGAGAATACAGAAGGCTTGTAATAAAAAGCAGGAAGAGGAGAGTAAAAGAATGCTTGGAATAAATGTTCATACGTTGAAGGAAGGAGGATCCTTACATCAAGAAGTCCCCCATAACGGAATACACTGAGTAGGGAATGGACATGGCTTTCACTGGTGAAATAGAGACGTGTTCGAACATGGCGACCTGGGGAGAGCACCCCTCGAGAGTACCTAAGATAAGAGCTAAGTCATTCACACTGTCAGATAATCTTCTTCCCACCCTTCCACAAAGTCTTTCCTCCCAACTCAAAGACTGCTTTCCTTTCTATCCCAGGATCCCTTCTATTCTTGGTTCCCCAAGCTGTACCAGCCTGGATTCCCCCCAGGGCTCCCTGATATGCCCCTCCCTCCATCCAGCACCCCTCCCAGCCCTCCCTCACAGGGGATGCAGCTTGTTGACAGACTCATCCTCGTGGGTTCTCTGCAGGTCAAGTAGTATCTTCCGCAACAGTGGAAGACAGAAGCCCACAGCAATTTCCAGTTTCTCCTCCCGACTGATCCCGTATTCCTAGGGGCCATAGGCCAGGAATAAGTACATCAATGAATCTTGTTTCCCTCTTGCCTCATACTCCCAGGCCCAAGATGATGCTTGTCTTCACCTCAGGTCTAGAGTTTCTTTCATATCTACCACATTCCCCCTCTCCAGGTGTCTCCTCAGTTAGCCTCTTGCACTTACTCAGAGCCAGAGTGAACCCTGACAAATATAGCAACTCAACTAATTCTTTCTCTAAGTTTTCTTTCCCTGGTTCCCACACCATCCCTCCTTTCTGCTTTTCTCCCCTTCCTTTCCCAGTGCCCCAGGCTATGAGACACACCTGGGGAATGACCACATCAGCCAGTGCCTTAGAGAGACGTAGTAACTCTGCTGTGCCTTGAAGTCCCAGACTCCCATTGTGCTGCACATCATACTTGACACAGTCATAGATGTCAGGGATCTTACTGATATCATAGCGCCCACTCTTCTGTCGAAAGTCACGCTCTAGCTTGCTCCAACGCTGTAGCATGAGCTCTAGAGTCTCACTATGGTAGAGTTGCAGGTCTGGAAGGAAGACAGACAGTCAGAAAGAACCAAAGATTTTACCTTCAACAAAAGACCCTAAAAAATCTGCAGTAGAATCAGAGAGATGAGGATGCCTTGTTTCAGACACTTAGAAGAGGGCACAGGAGTGCCTGAGTAACCCATCCATACCTGAAACCTTGAAGGGAAGATAGTACTATTCATACCCACCTACAGACTTGGGGTCCTGCATCCTTTCCCGGATCTGATGAGTGAGGTTTTCAATCAGGGCAAATACCTGATCACAGACCTTTACAGGATTCTGGATGATAGCCATGGAGTTGAGGAGGGAAGTGCTTCCAGTGGGAGCGAGCTATGAGCAACAGAGAGATGAAAAGCAAGATAGGCTCTGTGCTGATTGTGCAGAATCCTGTGAGCCTATTACAGAAACTGTCTGCCAGTAAGATCTGTTTACAGGCTCACTCTAATGAGAATTCCTGGGCTACAGGGCAGACCACCAGTTCCAAGATGAGAGGATTGCTCAAACACACAGTCATCTAAGGAGGGTTGAGGGTAAAAGCCTTAGAATCCAGAGGAAATAAAATAAACCTAGGTTCTTTTATTGGGGGGTTCTAAAATATACATGGAAAATACTGAGGAATAAAGATTAAACCAACCCCTCACAATCCCTACACAAGGTTTTCATGAGTGGGTAACAGAGATAACAAAATCTTATTCCTCTAAACAAAATGTTAGCTTGAACCTACAGCAGAGGTCTTGCCTCAGAACTAGATTCCAGCTCAAGCTTTCAGGACAGTGACAGTCAATGAAGAATGGGGAAGTGAAAAGAGGATTATGGGTGGAATACACATATTCAACCTAGGTCCTCACAAGTCCCATTTTTGCTAGCAAAAAGAAGCAAGAGAGAAAGAAAAAGTGCTTTAGCTTTTGAATTTGACACTGATTGGAAAATAAGAGAGCAAGGTCCTGTCCTTATTAAGTCCTGCTCAGAGAAAAATACAAAAAATGCCATTCTCCAGACAATGTTCTCAGCTACTTAGCTCATTGAAGAACCCATCAGAAATGGTTACACCATATTGTGAATAGACTTAACTGAATATACTTAATACACTGAACTATACACTTTAAAATGATTCAAGTGGGGGGCACCTGGCTGGCTCAGTCGGTAGAGCAGTCAACTCTTGATCTTGAGGTTGTGAGTTTGAACCCATGCTGAGTGTACAGATAACTCAAAAAAAAAAAAATCTTAAAAAAAAGATTCAAGGGGTTCTACAGCTTCTATAAAAATATACTTTCTTTAAAAAACAAATCCATCAGAAATGAGGAGCTATCAGTGGGAGGATAGTACAAAATCACTGTCTGGCATATGATTCCCAGTCAATCAAGGTCTGGATACACAGCAAAAAAAGATGACATTGGGTAATGGCATCCACTGTGATTACTACCGTGAGACAGTACACTATAGTGGTGAACAGTCCGGGCTCTCAGGTTAGACTCTTTAGGTTAATACTAATTAGGTGACCTTGGAAAAGTTGCTTAAATTTTTCTGAGGTTAGGTTTTCTCATTTTTAAAATGGGGGAAAAGTAGTACAAGTCCACAGTTCCTATGGTGGATTGCCTACAATCTACACTGTGTACTGGCCCTGTGACTGCTTAACCAAAATAAAATAAAATAAAACAAAACCAAAAAGCAAAGTTGCATTTTACTAATTAAGTCTTGACATATACTTTAAAAGAGCTCGGGGGGTGCCTGGGCAGCTCATTCGGTTGAGCATACGATTCTTGATTTTGGTTCAGGTCATAATCTCAGGGTCATGGGATCAAGCCCCATGTTAGGCTCTGCGCTGAGCCTGGAGTCTGCTTAAGATTCTCTCTCTCTTTTGCTCCTCTCCCCTGCTTGAGTGCACTCTCTCTCTAAATTAAAAAACTGAAAATAAAAAATAAAAGAGCTTGGAAGGAGGCACCTAGATGGCTCAGTCAGTAGAGTGTTTGGCTCTTGACCTCAGGGTTGTGAGTTTGAGCCCCATGTTGGGTGTAGAGGTTACTTAAAAATAAAATATTTTTTAAAAATATAAAAGAGCTTGGAAGCTTCTGCTTTTGGGATGTCCTAAGCTACCATTTAAGAAGTCTGGCTACCATGCTAGAGAAACCACATGGAGAAAACATGTGGAGAGGAGAGGCTCTAAGACTATAGGTAGAGCATAAAGTGGGAGAGAACCCAGCTATCTTAGCAACCTAGTCAAGCCTTCAGATGGTTTCAGCCCCAACACATGGACAACATCTGGGCAGTTTTAGGAGAGACCCCAAGGAAGACCAGGTGAACCTAGAACTATGAGTAAGATAAAATGGATATTGTTTTAAGTTACTCAGTTTTGGGGTAGTTTTTTAAGTAGCAATAAATAACTGAAACATTATTTCATTCAAAATCTTTGGGACTGACTGTTTTAGAACTGAGAATTTTTCAGACTTTAGAGTTAATATAGCACATAGTCATATGTTATATAATACCTCTAGCAGGACTGAGGGCATAACTAAACACATTTATGTTTCTGCAGCACAATGTATGACTATTTACACTAAACAAAATAAATAGGAATTAGTAATAGTCTTTTTTTTTAAAGTTTATTTATTTATTTTGAGAGACAGTGCAAGCAGGGGAAGGACAGAGAGAGAGAGAGAGAGAGAAAGAGAGAGAGAGAGAAAGAGAGAGACAGACAGATAGACAAACAGAATCCCAAGCAGAATTTGCACTATCCATGTGGAGCTGGATGCGGGGCTTGAACCCATAGATTATGACCTGAGCTGAAATCAAGAGTCGGAGGCTAAACTGACTGAGCCACCTAGGAGCCCCAAGAATTAGAAATAGTCTTATCATGTCAGGTTTTGCTACCAAATGAATCTTGGTGCCTGATCTTTTTTATTTTTGAAATTATGAGTAAGAGATTATAGACCCATACTTAACTCAAAGGGTAAAGATTGAATGAGAAAATGTATGGAAAGCAGTGTCTACAATGTAGTAAGTACCATTACTGATCACTATTAGTTAGAATTCTAGGAATCTGGGATGGCGGTACATTGGGCACAAAAATAGGGAGAGCCTGACCTGATCATAATCCTCAGGACCAAAGGGTGCATCCTGTTGCAAAATATGGTGCAGTCGAGCCTTCACCCGGTGCTGGCAGCTGCTCAAGGAATCGCCATCGCTGTCCAGTAGCCCATTCATGTTGGCACTCTTCACCATTTGTACCAAAATGGGTGTTAGCTCCCCTTCTAGAGCCAGAAGGCCCTGGAGGGGAAGCACAAAATCTATTAGTTTTCCTTCCAGTCTACTTCCCCTAAGCCTAAATGGTCTCAGAGATCAAATGAGAGCTGGTGTAGAGGCGAGGAGTACAGGTCAAGGTGCCTACGCCCACTTAATTATTCTCAGCTCATTCTCAGTGGTACAGAATGGGTCAGACACAAGCAGAAACTTCTCTGAGTCAGCACATAAACACCCTGACATTTCCCAACTAGTTCTCCAAACTCTTAGCTGCTCTATCTAATGGAAGCTGGGACTGTGAAAGAACTATAGTGTGCACCTTAGCAAAGGCAGCAGCAGTCATCTGGACACGGCCCTCATCAGAGGCATAGATCTTGAGATCATGGCGGAAAGTGCTATGGAGACGGAGCAGCCCACAACCAGGGAAGCCAGCATAGTCACCTGGGGGAGAAAGGGGAGGACAAAGAATGGACTGCTATACATACCCACATGGAAGAAAGAATGCTCCTTTCCCCCTTTAACTTTCCCATTGCCTCTGTCTCTTCATTCCCCCAATTTATTCTCTAATCATCTCATCCAAGCCCTGTTATTTGCCCCCCAGACACTCACCCTGTCCTCCAGGGTACATGCAGCGAAAAGCTCGTCCCAGCTCCTCAGCCTGAACACGGCCATCAGGAGTCAGTTCTCCACCCCACTTCAGTACCAGCAACAGAGAAGGGGATAGGGCCTCCCGCTGTGGATCTGTAGGAATAAGGGGAAGTGAATAGGTCTAGATCTAAGAAAAATAGCTGGGAGGGGGGGCAGCTGGGTGGCTCAGTCAGTTAAATGTCCAACTTCGGCTCAGGTCATGATCTTAAGATCTATGAGTTCAAGAGCCTTTCCTTTGGGCTGTCTGCTGTCAGCACAGAGCCCGCTTTGGATCCTCTGTCCCCTCTCTCTACCCGCCCCTCTCCCCCCTCAAAAATAAATAAACATTAAAAAAAAAAAAAAGAAAAGAAAAAAAAAAGGAAAGTAGTGGGGACATCTAAATGTCAGGTCTTCTGAGGAGCCCAGAATGGTGATCTGGGGTAGAGGTCATCTAAAGGTTTTGTTTTTTATTATTTATTTCTATATTTTAATTTACAACCAAGTTAGTTAGCATATAGTACAATAATGTTTTCAGGTGTAGAATCCAGTGATTCATCTCCTACGTATAACACCCAGGGCTCATCCCAAGGGTTTTGTTTATTTTTTTAAGTTTATTTATTTTGAGAGAGAGAGAGAGGCAAGAGCGCAAGTAGGAGAGGTGCAGAGAGAGAGGGAGAGAGAGAATCCCAAGCAGGCTCCACATTGTCAGTGCAGAGCCTGATGTGGGGCTTGAACCCACGAACCGTGAAATCACGACTTGAGCTGAAATCAAGAGTCAGAGCACCCTCAGGTCATCTAAAGGTTTAATAATAAGAGACTTGAGTGGTAATAGGAAGGGAGTATTATATCTTACCTTGCCCCTCATTAGTAGCTTTTACTCCATGAGGGTAGTAAGTCAACTGCACCTTCCGGTTGATGCCTGAGAAATGACCATACCTGCAGGATAAACTCAGTTTACTTTCTACCCCAGCACCTAGTTCTCACTGTCATTGGCTCCCCTCTCCTATCCCCTTTCTCACATCTCCAGCACAGACTTCAGCTGCTCTAGTTTCCCAGTCTTCTCCTCGATCTCACCACCTGGTTCTTTCTCCAGTTCAGCCAGTAACAGCCTTGTGATGTCCAGCACCTCCTGGAGGAAATAATAGGGTATCCATGAAGGAGACCAAGTCCTGGGCAGTTACCCTTTCATCCTGGTCTCTCACTGAGGCCCCCAATCCCATACCCACCTCGCTCCTCCCAGCCCAACTCACCACCTTACCTGTAGCTGCTCAGGCCGCTTCAGTTTTAATTTCCCTGTCTTGTAGCCACCATGTTTTTCAAACAGACTGAAAAACCTGAAGAAATAAGGAAAAGCTTCAGTATGGGGTGAGACAATCAAAGCCTTTGGGAACTTCCCCATCCCCATCTCTCTCACAAAAACCTATTTGTCTAAATCAGGACATTCATCCTACCTTGGATGTGTCACCTCCATCTTCATTTTCTGCTTGGGAGTACGATCTCCATGACGGATAATTGCAATGACACAACGGAGTTCCATCCTAAGATAGGGAATGTCGTTAGAGCCTTTCCTCCAACCCACCCCACACCACCTCCCATCATTTCATCCTACATGACATGTCAAAGAGCAGAGGAAAAACTGAGATTAAGAATATAGGCAGGGTTAAGGAAATTGCCTAGAAGATACCCAGCCTCCACTAGTCATATGGTATAGGGTCAGAAAGTAACCAGTGGTCTGATTCAGGTGCCTTAAGTAGGTTACTCCAGATTTTATACTTTTGCTCACATAGTGCCAGATGTGGTAGGGACAATGGGAATGTCCTCAGCCTCTGTGGGGATGGACCATGGGATCTGGAACTGTGGAGCAAGCTCCCGCATGATGGTGTTCCTAGAAGGAAAAACATGAAGAAATGTATGAAAATGAATGAACCACAACTACACATATGAATAAAGCTCACAGAAATTAGCAAGTTGTAAAATATATTATATAAACTCTAAAAACATGCCCCCCAAAAAAGCCCCCATAGATGTATTAAAATATTAATAAATGCATGGGAATGACAAACACCAAATTAAGGATTGTGGTTACCTCTGGGTAGAAAGGGAAGGGATGTAATTAGCAAGGAGTATTCTTAATATTTTATTCAAGCCTGAGTGGCTCTGTCAGTTAAGTGTCTGACTTCTGCTTAGGTCATGATATCACAATTCATGAGTTCGAGCCTCACATCAGGCTCTCTGCTGTCAGCACAGGGCCCACTTCAAAAAAAATTTTTTTAATGTTTATTTATCTTTGAGAGGCAGAGAGAGACAGAGAACCAGCAGGGGAGGAACAGAGAGAGAAGGAGACACAGAATCTGAAGCAGGCTCCAGGCTCTGAGCTGTCAGCACAGAGCCCGACGCGGGGCTCGAACCCACGAACTGCGAGATCATGACCTGAGCTGAAGTCAGTTGCTTAACCGACTGAGCCACCCAGGTGCCCCAGAGCCCACTTCAGATCCTCTGTCCCCCTCTCTTCTTGCCCCTCCCCTGCTTGCACTCTCTCAAAATAAATAAACCTCAAAGAAAGATTTTATATCTAATGTTTAATTAATTTATTTATTTAGAAAGAGACACAGTGTAAGCAGGGGATGGGCAGAGAGAGGGAGACACAGAATCCCAAGCAGGCTCCAGGCTCTGAGCTGTCAGTACAGAGCCTGATGCGGGGTGCGAACTCTAGGAATGAGATCATGACCTGAGCTGAAGTCGGACACTTAACCCACTGAGCTACCCAGGTACCCCAGAAAGATTTTATATATGAAGATTTATGGTGAATACATGAATACTCACTATGTTCATTATTCCTTATACATTTTTATTTTTTTAACTTTTCAAAAATTCATGTATTTATTTTGAGAGAGAGAAAGAACTCACGCATGTGCACGAATGAACAGGGGAGGAGCAGACAGAGGCAGAGAGAGAAAGAGAGAGAGAGAGGGAGAGACAGAGAATCCCAGGCAAGCTCTGTGCTGTGAGTGTGGAGCCCAATGTGGTCCTTGATCTCATAAACCTTGAGATCATGACCTGAGCGAAAATCAAGAACTGGACATTTAATGGACAAAGCCACCCAGGTACCCCTCCTCATACATTTTTAAATATTACATGGTAAATTTACTTTAAAATCAACTTTTAAAACAGTATTACAGTATGATCACATTTAGTACTATAAATAGTTTGTTTATACATGGTAGAAAAAGACATATATGTAAAACTGCTAACAGTTGTAACTGGGGAGTACAGTGTTAGGAAAGCAAGAGGGCTAAGAAGCCCTTTTTTTATTTTCCTTTTTTCATTTTTTAATCCTTTTTATAATATTTAAAATAAGGCAAAAAGCTTTCTCTCTTCTCTAAGCCCATTCTCCCCAGTCCAGACCACTGTGTCCTTACCCCAGGATCTTGGCACAGTCATCATAGTATTTCATCGAATTCTTGACAAAACTGAAGCCATTGACATCACACACAAAGGAGTGACCATTGGCACGAAGAAGGTCAAAACCACAAACTGTTTGCTGCAGTGGAAAGAAGCAAGATGAAAACAAGAGAGCCACTCTTTCTTCCAGACCCCTGCTCCTGTCCCTTTCCCTCACTCCACAGCACCATCCCCCAAGGGCCTTTCACTACCTTAAAAGCTACACAGACTTTCCTGGCCACCAGCTTTTCCATGGCAGTCAGCATGACTGGATATCGAATCTCTTTCCCTTCACTGTCTCGTTCGACCTTCCCATCGAGAGCTGGAGATTTTCTGGCTTCAGCATGGGCATAATCTGGCCCCACTGTATATACCTGCAGGTACATAGCATCACTGAGTATGCCCACCGCTCATCCTGCATGTGAGAAGACAACATGAGCACTAGGTCTGTAAACTAGTTTCGGAAACAAAACAAAACAAAACAAAAAAACCCTGAGTATTAAGAACAAGGAGACTGACATTTTCCTTACTGGGCCCCACCAAAGTATCCTTATGAAGGTTTCTCCTTGGGACTCCAGCACCATTTATTACCTAGTCCTCATTAAGAAATAACTTACAATATTATACCATTTTCCATGTTACCCTTGCCCTTGCTCTGACAGTAACAATGTAAATGTCTACTTCTCTCATTCATTATTTTCACCTGAATGTAAAAGCAAATCACATTCACTTTATTTTCTGTGACTTTCTCCATACACTTCCACTTGCTTCCCAAGCACCCCATCCCAACCCAGACATTTATCACTTCTTAAATCCCTGTATCCACCATAACCTTGACATCTGTGCCATCTGTTGGCATAAACTCCTCATAGATGTATGATCCTGTCTTTCGGACGCTGCTCTCAGGAGAGTAAACACTGCTTCGGCTGCCAATCTTCAGGAGGAAAAAGAAGAAAAAGATGTTGCCTTCACGTTGTCCCCAAATTCTCCAGCTCTTGTCCTTCCACCTATCTGACTTCCCCAAATGCTCAAATGTCTCCCATACCTTTCGGAAGAGGCGCTGACTTCCTCCTCCGGCTGAACTGGGGTAGTAGATGTAAACATTATGGTCCTCTGCACTCACTGGCTTCTCCACAAAGGGCTTGGGAAAGACAGCTCCATTTACCTCTACCTGGTCTTCACCTTCTATCAGGTTGCACTCTGAAGTAAAAGTATGTGGTCATTCCCAGGGTTGAGGATTGTAGAATACTTCCAACTCCCATTTCTCTGAGTTTTAATCTTCATAACCCTCAAATTTCTATGACCATATCTTAGTAATAGATATGGTAATATATGCTATATAAATATGATAATACCTACATAAGAGGTCTAAGTCTCTGTTTAAGGACCCATGGTTCTAACTCTACCCATTGCCCAATAACCAAAGCCTCACTTGGATAAGTAATACATGGAGATGTCCAGAAGATGGACAGCTGGGCTATGTTACAGAAAGCAAGGTGGGGCAGGACTGGACAAAGCGAGGTACTCACCCTCAGGCCGGGCAGGGTCACGATTGAGCACAGCATATCGAGGCAGATCAATACCTTCCTCCTGCAGGATCCGGTACACCTCCCTCCTGTCACCCCCAAATAAATTAGCTGGGGGAGGTGGGGAATGGTGAACAAGGGAAGAGGCTAGGGATTTCATTTGCTCAGGAATTGGGAGATACCAGGGTATAGAACTCGGGAAGGTATGATACAAAAATTAGGCATGTTTGTTTGACTCTGCCCCTCCCAGAGTGGGCTCTCTAAACAGGCATGATCTCAGGACTGCCCACCCCACCAATCAACAGAAAGCTATACCTATCCTGGATGTAATACTGCATAGCCAGGTCATTGATAAGAAAGGGGTTTCGAAGCTTGGAGTAAGCAACAGCTTTGTCCAGAGGAAATCCTGGGATAGAAAAAGGAAATAGATCAAAAAAAGAAAGTGAAAGAGACAGAGTGAGAAAACAGCAAGAGAAATAGAGGTATTAAAGCTAAAGTTGCCAATAAGCTCCTCTACCCATCCAACCCGTAACATCCTTCTGCCCAACTTCCCAAGTCTATAATGTTCATCAGGAAAAAGTTAAAAAGATGTTATTTCTAGGGTCCTTCTAGAGACACACAACTCTGTCAGAGACCCTAACAGCTTTACAACTGTCCTGAGGTTCAAATATGGGCTTTAAACTACCGCCAGCAACTCTTCCACAATACAGGGAAAGGAACCCCCTTTGCACTGTTCACCAGTGTGTCAGGAAGAGCTGATGACCACTGTACTATTCGACAGTAAGAACCTCATTTCCCAGGCCAGCATTCCCAACACCATTCCTCCCACTTTCCTTCACAGACTCCAACCTTTGGAGTGGAAAGAGATGAGGCAGTGGCAAGATGGCCAGTTTTCCACAGGTTCGTTGAGGATCACGTCTTCTCCCAGGATGATAACAGTTAGGTAGTCAAATCTGCAAAGTCGCTCTAGGATTTGGGTCATTGGCTTGGACTTGGATTTCTTGGTCATGGCACAGATGCCAACAATGATCTGAGGTTCAGGAGGCTATAGAGAGGAAGTACTGTCAGGAACTTAGGAACTTCCCACCTAGACCATCCCTATTTAGGGAACACTGTCTCATTTCCTTAGGGCATAGAGTTTCTTGCCAGGCTTTGGAACTATGGGGCAAATGCTGTCTCCCAACTTAGGTCTAGATTGGGGTGCCTGTAGGGATTCCTACTGCCTAAAGAATAGGAGGCTTTCCATAGTAGGAAATGTGTGCTCAGGTAGGAGAGCTAGAGAACCAATAACCAGGACACAACAGGAGGAAGGCATAAAGGCAAGGGATTCAAAGATAGGTAATCTAACCAATCTCTACTGCCTCTCCTCTTAATCAAGATAGGGCCTGTTTATGACAGGGAGTCTACGCATTTGGAAAGGACGGAGAAGTATCTCCAGCCAATGGAATCTCAACTCTCTATGACAGGGGTCCCAACACCAAGTTACGTCATTTTCCTTAGTCTTACCACTTCATCCTCCTCATCCTCAAGGAGCTCGCTGTCACTCTCTTCTGTCCTCATGCCTATTCCACGGGTGCCCAGCCCCTCATCTCCAGCTCCAAGGAAGAAGTGGGCCGTGGCACTCTCGCCCTCACTGGCCGGCAACGACCACATCCCCGCCGGAGCACCCACTCATCCCGCTCTGCAATGGAGGGTATCCCATTAGCTCAGAATCCAAACCCGCATGGCAATGGGTGGGGATGGGGCATAGGGAATGATAAAATAAGAGGGAACCACAAGGAGACTAGGGGGAACAGGAAACAAAGCTATCGTAAAAAGGAACAACAGGAAAGGAGGCACATGGGCTATGACTTGACATGACTAAAGATCCATAAGAGAAAAGCAAGGTCTTCCTTTTCCTCCCTGCTCACTCCACCCCAACCATGAGACTGGTAAGAGGATCAGTAGGTTAACCCTTACAGTGCTGGCATGTCCCTGATTCTGCCAGCAGGAAACACCATTAACTCCAGCAGCAAGTGGAAAAGGCAGTTCCTCATGGAAGGCTGCTGTTGATTCCTACCAGAAGAGAAAGTTAGAGAGACATTTCCAACTTTGGATTCATTCCTAAACATTCCTATCCCTTCACCACCTCCCCACAGTAGTGTTGAACTCAGGGATTTAATTCAAGGGCAGAGGTAATGAGAGAGCACAGCTGCCTTTGACCTTAACCCTCATCTTCATTCCTACCAAGGATTAACTCAAAAAGAATTTATTGAGGGCACTCTATGTTCTAAGCATTATATCAAAACATTAAAATCCTCTATGTTCCCTGTTTCTCTTCCATGTGCTCCACTTTAAAAGACAGATGCCCAAGTCTGGAAAATCTGTCAAGGAAAGAGGTCTAGTGCTAACTGGGAGGTTGAGGATACAGGCATCCATACAATAGCCTCCAACCCATTCTCAAAATAAAGTTTCAGTTTTCTCTCTACCATCTCCTGGTACTACAGACCCAAGTCGGGTCTAGGCCAAGGTGTCAGTAGGAAAAAATTCTGCCTAGAGCCATAATTAATGAAAATATCTTTTTTTAAAATGTTTATTTATGTTTGAGAATGAGAGAGACAGAGCATGAGTGGGGGAGGGGCAGGGAGAAAGGGAGACAACCGAAGCAGGTTCCAGGCTCTGAGCTGTCAGCACAGAGCCCAACTCCGGGCTCAAACTCACAAACTGCAAGATCATGACATGAGCCGAAGTCGGGTGCTCAACCAACCAAGCCACCCAGGCACCCTAATCAGTGAGAATATCTTAAGACTTACGCTTGGATTAGAATAATCTGGCAGTTCCATTTCTACATATACACATGTACAATAGTGATTCTTAACCAATTGTGATTCTGCTGGCCAGGGGACATTTGGTAGGAAGCACTTTTGGTCATCACAACTGGGAAGGTGCTATTGGTGTCTAATGAGTAGAGGCCAAGGATGCTGCTTAATAGTTTCAAATGCATAGGATGTTCCCCCACAATGAAGAATTATCCAGTCCAAAATATCAGTAGTGCCGAGGTTGAGAATCTCTGCTGTAAAGAAACTCTCCCACATAACGTGCAAATATGTTCATAAACTCACTGTTGGTAATGGGAAAAACTGAAAACTCAGAGATCACAAGTAGAATGCACAAATACAGGGTAGAATATACAAATGATAGACTAATAGCAGTTTTAAAAAATGAATCAGGGGCAACTGCGTGAGTCGGTCAGTTAAGTGTCTGAGTCTTGGATGTGGCTCAGGTCATGATCTCACAGTTCATGAGTTTAAGCCCTACGTCGGGCTCTGTGCTGACAGCATGGAGCCTGCTTGGGGTTCTCTCTCCTTCTCTCTGCCCCTCCCCATCTCATGCTCACTCTTTCAAAAAAAAGAAACGATGTCTGTAATAATATGGACAGCTTCCAAATGCAAACTGCAGAAATACACACATTGCAGTACAATTCAGTTTGCATAAATAAAAAATATTACATATATTTATGACTGTATATATAATTAGTAGAGTCTAAAAATATGGACTGAAAAGAAAAGCATCAAATTCATAATACTGGTTACCTCTGAGGACAGGGTAAAATGGAACTGAAGGATTTGAGTGGAACTTTACAACCTTATCTGTAATGTTTATTTCAATTTTTTAAAAATCTGAAACAAATACACAAAAGGTTAACATTTGTTAATGCCAAATTGTGAGGATACATATACTATTTGTTTCCAAAAATAAAATTGAGTCACCCAGCAGCAATTTTTCACATTCTCCAAAAGTTCTCAGAAATACTAATGACTCTAATGAACACCACATTCTAAGTAAATGGATCATCTTAACAGATTTATAAAATAGTCTTCAACAATTGCATTTTGTATTTTATTTTAAACCCTTACCATTCCCAGTGGGATTTCCAGCTTTGATTAGAAAATTATTGCTAACCTTTGTATAGACCTTGACCTCCCCAGTCTTTACCATCTGCTTGTCTCCACAGGCCGGTCACAACATTCTCCTTAAGACTTAACATTTCCAGTTGTGTACTGCAGGTCTTATACATATGCTTTATCTTTGAACCCCTTTTTAGTGACCTGACCCAATTTCCACGACCTGTATAGTTTAAGCAGGCAGAATTTTGTTGCACCCTTTATCCTTTATCTGAAGCAGGGGCTTTCCCTCATGTCTAAGATTCCTAACCCTTCACCCTTTTTTTCCACTAAGTCCTTCCTGATTTTCTACTGAATGTATATAGTCATTTTTCCTTAAAATCTTTTACAACTCTATAACAGGGGATGGTAACAGAATGGGGAAGAAGAGTCTGTTCACAGATCCTTTAAGGGGCTAAAGAGATATTATAAAGGCCTAAATTTATAGTTAACAAAGCAAAATGACAAAGCTATGAAATAGCTTTGAATAGCTATGAAATAGCTATGAAATAAGACAGGATTTATTTAAATGTACCTTTGAGAGAAGCTGGGATTTAATATGGTATTCCAAGAGCCATTCCCCTGTTTTCCAGGCCCTTCTTCCCATCCCCCTTTCCTTCAATACTTTGTTGCAAAAGAAAACTTCACACTCTACACTAGGCTAAAGCAATCTCACTCCCAAGGCCGAATCAATGCAAATGACGGAAAAAAGGGAGGATGGGAGGGGAGACGATTAAGTAGGTGAGAAGAGAGGGTGGGGCAGAAGGGAGGGTAAACTGTGTAACTTCTTGATCCCTTAGAATTTAGGGCTGTTTGCAGTAGTCCTCTAATTTCCTTAAACACCATGCACTTAATGGAGGGCACCATTAGTGGTGAAGGGGACACATCAATACAGAGTCCAGGCAGGAATATTTTCAACAGAGTAAAACTCCTCAGGCAACCAACACTAGCTCCTTCTCACCTTCCACAGTGGACCCCTAAATTCTTTCTGGATGCAGCATTTAATCCTTCACACAGACCCTTATTCTGACACGGATGAATTGGGCTGAAGCCCTTGTTCTACCAACTCATACTCCCTTCTTTCCCTAATTTGCAACAATGACTCTCCATGGACCCTCCCCCAACCACTCAAGACACTGCTGCCCCCTCCCCCATCACTGATCAACGAATCCAATTAATAATCCAAGTAATCCTCTCACTCAGTGATTCTCCAACATTAAACTGCCCTCCAAACCCGCAAATGAGTCACCACACTTGGTAACAATTTATATGGAACACTCAATGATCTCCCACAAAGACTGCCTTAGATCAATTCCGTCCTCACATTAGCTCTCTCCAGGGTACCCTCCTCTCTGTAACAACGCCTGCCTGAAGCTGATCCTCTCCAGAGTCGACTCCATTCCACCCCTCCTCACACAGACCTCCCCACCCTGACCCTCTCTCGGGCTGACTCCGCTCCTCACGCAGGACTCCCTCTTCCGCAAATCCTCACACCCCTCTGTTCTCTTGCTGACTCCCTACGGTGTGTCTCCGGTGTGTCTCCTCACACAGCTCCCGGTCACGAATACTGCCCTCCTATGCGACTCCACCAGCCTTCGCCCTCCCCCGCCTTCTCCGCCTTACTCTCCCTACGCAGACATTGAGGCCTCATCGAGGGCCTCCTCCCGAAGCCGCCCCCAGCCGGTACTAACCATGGCCCTCAGCACCTAGCAAGCCCACTCTATCCAGCCCACCCCCTCAGATACCGCCCCCAGCCCCCAGCCACTCCCCCACCGCCCCCGGCCCTCGCTCACCCGCCTCCCTGCGCTCGCGCAGCCGAACCTGCCGGCAGCGACACCTGACAGCAGCCCAATCAAAGCGCTGCTTCCCTGCGGTGTCACCAATCAGCGGAAGGCGCGCACCGGCAACAAAGTCAGGCTGCGTTGGCCCGCACTTCTGCGTGGAGGAGGGTGGCCCCTAGTGGCTATGGGGAGGGAATGCAACCTGATGCTCGCCTTCCTCTGATTTCTGTGTCGCCACAGCCCAGATGCTTGGTCTAGACAGAGACTTTCCAGTGAGACGAAGAGCAGAGAAGAAGCAAGATGCAGAAAAGAGGCACAATTTGTGCCATTGCACGACCTGAGACGAACCAGGTTTTCTGTTTGATTTTTATTTTTTATTTTTTTATTTTTAAAAATTTCTTAATGTTTGTTTTTGTGAGAGATAGAGCGCGATTGGGGGGGGGGGGCAGAGAGAGAGAGAGAGGGAGACACGGAATGTGAAGCAGGCTCCAGGCTCTGAGCTGTCGGCACAGAGCCCAACGCAAGGCTTGAACCCAGGAACAGGGGAGATCATGACCTGAGCCAAAGTCGGATGCTTAACACCCTGAGCCACCCAGGCGCCCCTCTGTTTGATTTTTAAAACATAAGAGGTATGATATACTTAGAGAGCCAATAAATGTTGGTTGAAATGTTAACAGATGTAGAGGAGTGATAAGTAGACTGGAGACAAAAAGAGACAGAGAGAAACAAATCAGAAAGTTAAGGGAAAGAACAAAGACTTATTTATGGAGAAGACAAGAAAATGGATGTACATGGAACACTGGGCAATATGATTCCCATATCCACACTGGTTTGTTCTTTACACCTCCAGCCTTGGAACCAGACAAACCTGGATTTGAGTCCTGGTCTTACCTTTAATAGCTGTGCAGCTTTGGGCAAGTCACTGAACTTCCCTCAGCCTCCATTCCCTCATCTGTAAGAGAGTGTTTTAAAAATCTAATCATATGGTACTGGTTATATGAAAGCATTTTGTATATGTTTCCATTTTTATTATTATCTTTTCATCCTTACTTAGGTTTCCCTAGTCAAGACAATCCCAATTGCCCTGTTTCTCCTCTGCAACCTTAAGGAGCTTACCATTTTTTCAGTCAGGTGCCTCATTATACTAACCCTGAATGAGATAGGGATGATTCTAAGGGTTGTCCCTAAGGGAAATAGATACTTCCCTAGTTCGTGCTCAGGCTCATGTCCTCTCCACCACTCCAGCCCTTCAAACAAGTTATTAAAACATCGTCTAGGTAATTAACTTATCTTCGCACCCTAAAATGTAGACTTCGTGTCTAAAATGTAGACTCAGTCCCTGGTCAACCATTGGAACAATCCAATTAAATGAAATAACACATACAAGAGTTTCTTGTAATTATAAAGTGCTTTATAAATGTTAGTCTTGGTAATTGTTATCATTAAATAAATAAAATACATATACATATCAATTACTTCCTGTATGCCATAGGATAATTTTATAAAATGAGCATTAATACATTATGTGGCTGTCAGTGACTCACAGGGAATAAGAAAAGTACACAAATACACATCTTTTCTCCGAGGAGCTATTACTCAAATTTGGACAACTAGTCTCCAAACTTGAGTGATTTCTCAGGCTGTCTTATTTTTCCTTCTCTAATTCTCTCTTCTTGTTCCCTACCTCTTTAATCTTAGTAACCACCCTCTCAATCAAATAACAACTCTCCTTCATTGGAAGATTATCTCCCTTCTTTATCTGGGTAAATATACACCATTGCAAGTAATTATATTTGCTTGTTCATAACTACTCCTTAACCTAGACAATGAGCCCCCACAACACAGGTAACATTTTCCATCTCTCCAAAAGTGACTCTAACTACAGAATTCTATCAATTCTCTGATAATTGCTCTCTTGCCAGAAGAAGGAATTAAGTGATGGACACAGAAGAGAGGTGGATAGCTTCTAAGGATACAAATGAAGAAGGGAGGAAAAGGAACACAAAGGAAGCCTGAGAGTAATGAAGGGAACGAGAGTATAGGAGTAGAATGGTATCTCATCAGTGGGGCCAGAGGACAATATGAAGGGAATTTCTCTTTCTCAAGTAAGATTTCCAAGTATCTTACTATCACCAAGATGGCTCAGAGAAGGGACTAACACCACCATGTGTACCCAAGCTTAAATGACTTTCCATATGAAGCCCCCACATCTCTATTTTGGCTCTATCATTCATTCTCTTTACTGCCAGGACAAAGGTCAAGTCACACCTAAGTCACACTTTGAGCTGTGGGAACACACCCTCTCAAATCTGAATACATATCTTGGGAGGATAAAGGACAGAAGGCCAGTAGGAATGTACAGATTCCCTGGCCTTGAACACCACTCCCCTTTACACTCTGGAATAAACAGGATTAGGGAGCCAAGAGAGGAAACATTTGTGGTGGTTGGAAACCTGTGCCTGCCTGTTCTGTTCCTACCCGCCGTCATCTTACCACACCCTTCACCTCACCTTACACTCCCCTCCAGCCCAGGAACTGGAAACTACAAAGAGGGGAGAGAAGGGAGAGGAGGAAGAGGAAACTAACAATTCCCTGCCCAATCCCAGGTCTACACCCAGTACAACCAACAGGTAGGCAAGCTTGCAGAGAATACTCAGAGGGAGTCCTGTGAGCAGAAGACAGTCCTGAACCTGGATAAAACACGAGGAAGTAAAAGATCAAAGGTGAAGTAGAAAATGGGGAGGAGGGTGGAGGTGAAAAAAGTTGGGGATCATGAGAAGCGGGGGCAGGACATAGCAGGGCTATGTGGGAGCCAATCGGGAGCAGGGAACACAGCATAAATGGGATAAGAGTTAATGTTCCCCTGGTTGGTCTCAGGGAATCCTTCCACAACCTTGTAAGAATAGCACAGGTGTGGCCGGAGGGCACCTTGGTCCTCTTCCTGGTTCTAAAGCAAAGGTGACCTTGAGCCACCGGGTGTCTTTTCCAGTGTATGCCTCTGTGTGATTTCTCCATTTCTTTCTCTGTTGTCTGTATTTATGCCACGGTTTCTCCCGCTGCCGCCTCCCCTGGGAATATGGAGAGGTTGCTGGGGAAGGCCGAAAACTAGAGAGAGGTTGGGCAATGTCACCCTTTCACACCCACACAGAGTGACGAATCGGGTTTCCGATTAAACCGAGAGGCTTGGGGGAAGGGTGTTAGGCTTTGCGGGTCCCGTCGGGTGCTGTCCTCTACGTGGTGCTGAAATCTGGGCGACCTCAACCCAGGTGGGCCGGCATCCCCGGCCAAAGGTTGCGAAGCTCGGGTCCCCTAATCTACCTGGCGGTGCTTCCCACCTCTGCCCCCGCATACCTAGTGCGGTGGCAGGCGGAAAGGCGGGGCCTGCGTGAGCCCCACCCCTGGAGACTGCGGCTGGGACCTCCCTCCTCCGCCCGCCAGCCGCTACCTCATTGCGCCTCTCCTGCAGTCTGGTTGCTACCGTTTTCCTCTCCTGCTCCAGCTTCCAATCCGGCCCCCATTTCAGCTCCAGCCTCGCACCCAGTTCCAGTCCTCAGTCCTTCTGGTTGCATCCTCCCTCCCTGTTCCTGCCCTGCGCCAGCTCCCACCCCGGGATTCCATAGCCGGACCCTCAAGCCATGGCTGGTCCCTTCTCTCGTCTGCTGTCCGCCCGCCCGGGGCTCAGGCTCCTGGCTTTGGCTGGAGCTGGGTCTCTAGCCGCTGGGTTTCTGCTCCGCCCGGAACCTATAAGGGCCGCCAGTGAACGACGGAGGCTGTATCCCCCGAGGTATCAGTGTCTGAGGCACAGGGGTGGGGGGGTGGGGTGGGGGGAGGTGGCGACGGGAACGAAGATGGGGATGGAGATGAGGACCTGGGCAAAAGAGAAGGGTTATAATCACGAAGGCTCTGGAGTGGAGTGCTGTACAATCTGGAGACCACAGTGGGTTGGGAATGGAAGCCAAAACCATAAGGCTAACGCATTTCTGGGGACCTGTAACCCGCAGTCCCCGCCCCCAAGACCCGCTCTGGCCCTGTGAGTTCTGGCTGCACCCACTCTGCCCAAAGCCCTAACTGAGAAACCAGGAACTATCCTTTTCGCTCTCCTCCATCTCGTTTCCTGCTGTCCCCCCCCCCCATTTCCTGAATTCCCCTCCTTAGTCTTCCCCTCCCCCATCCCAATGTTGTGCTAATGGTAGGAAATAACTGAGCAAATCTGGGGAAATTGTGCCCGCCAGCCAGAGGAAACTAGACCTGTTGGGAAAGAATAGACCCTGAAAGTCCCTAAAGAGATTACTAAGTAAGGTTTAGCCTCCCCCTAATCTCCCCTCCTCCCAAGGAGCAAAGGCAGACATGGCTAACTGGATAGCTCCCAGCTGATTGCACTGGGTCTAGGCCCCCTGTGCTCTCCTCCATGGTTACTGGGTACCCCCTCCCTAGCGCTGAGTACCCAGACCTCCGAAAGCACAACAACTGCATGGCCAGTCACCTGACCCCAGCAGTCTATGCCCGGCTCTGCGACAAGACCACACCCACTGGTTGGACGCTAGATCAGTGTATCCAGACTGGCGTGGACAACCCCGGCCACCCCTTCATCAAGACTGTGGGCATGGTAGCTGGAGATGAGGAGACCTATGAGGTAGGGGGCCCCCAGAGTTTCCCTGGTGACCCAACTCATCTTCCCAGTAATCCCAGCTCCTTCCCCCTAAAGACCCTTCACTTTCCCTTAAGGCTGGACCTTCCATATTCATGTTTTCTGACCCAGTGAAATCAATCCACAACTAAGGCCTGGAAAAGGATTCTCTCTCCTTAACCACCCTCTCCCTCTTAATTCCCCATCAGGTATTTGCTGAGCTGTTTGATCCTGTGATACAAGAGCGACACAATGGATATGACCCTCGAACAATGAAGCATACCACTGATCTGGATGCCAGCAAGGTAGGACAGATATTCTTCTTCTGATTTGCATTGCCTTATATATAGCATTCTGTTTCTCCAATCCTTTCACCTTAATTATTCCTGACTCAGAGTCATTATACTGCCGAGCTTTTAGTTTTGGTTTCTTTGGTTAGATTCTTTGGGGGAAGAATTGTACCTTAAGGAGCTGCAGATATGGAAGGGAGAGGAGAGGAGAGGGTGGGTGAGAATGACTGTACCCCAAAGTGGGCAGTTTGAGGGAGGATTCATAATGCCCTCTTCTGTTGGAGTGCTTGCCCAATGAACTTCTCCTTCCAATGCATGTAGTGAGGACCCCTACAGTCTTTAAGGTCTCTCCTTCCCCAAGGCTCTCTGTTCCCACCCCTGTGTTTCTGTGAGTTATATTAATTTCTCTTATTCCCTAGATCCGTTCTGGCTACTTTGATGAGAGGTATGTATTGTCCTCAAGAGTCAGAACTGGCCGAAGTATCCGGGGACTCAGCCTTCCTCCAGCCTGTACTCGGGCAGAGCGACGAGAGGTGGAACGTGTTGTAGTGGATGCACTGAGTGGCCTGAAGGGTGACCTCGCTGGACGTTACTATCGGCTCAGTGAGATGACAGAGGCTGAACAGCAGCAGCTTATTGATGTGAGGGGCCTTGAGAGGAAGCTGGGTTGAGGAAGCAAATAGAAAGAAGAGTCAGGGGAGGGTGGGTCAGATGAGATAGAGGCCCAGGAGCTACTGTGAAGATTCTTAACTCAAGTCCTTTTACTCCCCTCAGGACCACTTCCTATTTGATAAGCCCGTGTCCCCACTGCTGACTGCAGCAGGAATGGCTCGAGACTGGCCAGATGCTCGTGGAATCTGGTATGAGGCTTACCTTACCTCTCTTTCCCCCATAATCTGTAAATGTCTTTTATTCCTATATCTCTCCCAGTTCTCGCCCTATCTCTTGATCCCTGTCTTTCCCTCTTTACTGCTCTCAGGCACAACAATGAGAAGAGCTTCTTGATCTGGGTGAATGAAGAGGATCATACACGGGTCATCTCCATGGAGAAGGGTGGCAACATGAAGAAAGTGTTTGAAAGATTCTGTCGAGGCCTCAAAGAGGTTGGAGAAGAATGTATAAGGGAACTAGGTGGGAGGACATAAGGAAAAGCTAAGGACTAGACCATATAATTTATCAATCAACCCATGATACTTTTGATAACAAAAGGGATCACCATCAGTCAGTCCAGGACAATATATCAGGACTGTCCAGAGAAAACCAGGATATATGGTCACCTAAGAATAGAAAGAGAAAGAATGTCCTGAATCTAAGGTAGTAAATAAAGTAGTTGTCGGATAAGACAAAGATGGAATAATTGTGTCAATGCCTGAGGTGTGTGGAGTGTGCAGATAAGGAAAAGTTTGAGCCTGGATCAACGTAGGAAGTGAAAGATTGGTGTGTTCATGATTCCAGTGTAACCATCCAGTTCTGAACCAAGGTATTCTGTCATTCTCACTGAAGTATCATGTCTAGGTTTTAAGCTGAGAGCAGGAGGGAGACTAGGGGAAATGGAAGATGGAATGGCTTAAGTCCCAGAATGTGTGGCTCTACTGAATCCTCAATCATATATGGATTAGGACTCCATATTCTATTCTAGATTAGAAATCCCCATAAACCCAGTTTTTATTGTATGTTCTCATATATACAGTTATATTTTGGACTTGGAAAGACAGACAGCTTCTCTTTTTTTAGATTCTAGCTGGGAAGTTTTTATTGTTTTTGGCTAATAACAGATAACATATTCTGATGGTAAGTGGGTAGGGAAGTACTTTTCAAATGATATGCCTCAGGTTTCTCATCTGTAAAATTGGGATAATACGGCTTCCTACATTTTAGGTTGTTGGGGATTAAATGAGATAATGTATGTAAAATACCTGGTGCATAATAAATGTTCAATAAGTGTTAGCTCCTATTATTTTTCTAGATGTAAAGGTTTCCCCTTGTTCAGCATGTAAGATGACCCCCTATGCCGTGTTGTTTTTTTTTTTTCTCTGAACTATAAACAGGGTTCTCTTTACTCATATGAGGTAGTCTTCGCATCCATCCTTCTGGCACACCCCCTGTCTCTTGAACTCTAATAGTCATTTCCATCATTAGGAAGCTCTAGTGAAACAAAACAATCTACCCACACTCCCTTCCCCACCCCCTCATGTATACACATAACTATGAGTCCAGCTCTTCTGGACTGTTTTCACCTTTCTCTCTGCCTTCTCACATGTGCTCTTTCCACAGCTAACAGAAGGCTTTCTTGCCTCTTCCTGTTGCAAAGCCTACACCCTCATTTTATGTGTGAAAGAACCCTTCCAAACTCTAGGCTCATTAGCAAAGCAAAGATAATCTATGCATGCTGAGCTCATTGAATAATCATTCCTTCCTCAGTTCAGTTTACCACCTCCACTCATTTCCCTAGATCATCCTTAGTGCCTTATTCTCTCAAGTGTCTCTTCTTCCACACACAAGATATTTTTCTGTAATCTCACCATTATGGGCTTGCAACATCAAAATTACCTTATACACATGATAATAACAAACGATTCCCCACCCCACCCCCCACACACACAAACAGCAGTGTCATTCTTTCACAGTCCAAATTCCTCATTCTAGACATATTTCTAGAGTTCTTGTAGGTCTGGCTAAGTGAGGGCTCAAATATCCCTGACTTTTCACTAACAGAGCCTTTGTGGACTCAGGTGGAACGGCTGATCCAGGAGCGTGGCTGGGAGTTCATGTGGAATGAGCGTTTGGGATACATCTTGACCTGTCCGTCTAACCTGGGCACTGGACTTCGGGCAGGAGTGCACATCAAACTGCCCCTGCTAAGCAAAGTAAATGAGTTGTGTGGTTAGAGAGGGGTATGAATAAGGAAGGTGGCCTTGTGTGGATGGGAGGGTATGGGCATTTTGGAAAGGAGTCAGACACATTGTGGGTAGAGTATCAGGGGAAAGGGACCAGTCTCAAATAGGACCAGTCTCTGCCCCTAATGGCCCGGCCCCCAATCCCTATCTCCTCTCCTCTAGGATAGCCGCTTCCCAAAGATCCTGGAGAACTTAAGACTCCAAAAGCGTGGCACTGGTGGAGTGGACACAGCTGCCACAGGCAGCGTCTTTGACATCTCTAATTTGGACCGGCTGGGCAAGTCAGAGGTGAGATCCTTAGGGATTACAGTGTGGAAAGGTATAGGTCTGTGGGGGTGGAGATATGACAGTGAGTGGGCCCCAGGAATGTAACAGAATCTGAAATGAAATTCAGGTTGAGTGGGGAGACAATTGGAAATGAGTTCCTAGAGAAGGCAAATCAGTGTTCAAGAAGGAAACTCAAGGGTGGGAAGCAGAGATCAAGGATTAGTGTCCTTCAGGTGGAGCTGGTGCAGCTGGTCATCGATGGAGTAAACTATTTGATTGATTGTGAACGGCGTCTGGAGAGAGGCCAGGATATCCGCATCCCTCCACCTCTCATCCACAATAAGCATTAATTCCCCATCCTCAGGAGATGACTCAAGATCCCCAGGACTTCTGCCCATTCTAATGTGGCCCATTCTACTTGCCCTGGATGCCCCTCCAACTCCCTTCTGTCCTAGTAAAGACTCCTTGCTATGCTCTAGCTGTCTGTGTTATTTCTAATGGTTGGGATGAGGAGGGACTAGCTTTCAGGAAAGGAAAAGAAGCAGTGGGGTTATTTATGATGGAAAGAAGACTCCAGATATGGCATGCCAGGAACACTGATTCTCAGGTGGGTGGAAAGCATTAGCATTTTACCCATATTCCTCATCGGCTTCCTGAGGATAATTAGAATGCATTTCCATTTGCACTTTATTAAAGTTTCTTTCCCAACAATCTTTCTCTTTAACTGTGGAGACAGGTTCAAAGCAGGTTGCCAAGGAAGCAGATGGTCAATGCCATGGCCCAGGAGGGCTGTGACCAGTCCTGAAGGCCCCAGGCTGTGCTTCGACCTATAATGAGACAGAAAATGGGAGGAATATCAAAACTCTGTTCCCCAAGAACCACTGATACATGGAAACTGTCTGCCTAGATCCCTTTGCTTCAGGGGTCTCCCTGAATGGGTTCTGTGAACCAGATAGCATCAAGTTTGGGGTCAGATTCTGGGTCAGGAGTTAGTGGGGCAAGCTGTGCATTTGGGAACTCACCCTGCTGTTCTGGGCTGTCCTTCCCCTCATGCTGGGCCCATGCAACTGCTCGTCGCTGCTCAGGACTCAGAAAGGCCATTTGTTCAGGAGTGACAGCCATAGCCTGAACACTCGTGAGACTAGATAGCTGGGTGGGACTGAACACCACCTGGGGGTGGGAGCAGAAATTAGTACATCCAATATAGCCCCCATTGGGCCCTGGCTCTGTGTGGTCACCTCAGACCCCAGTTCTTAAATACTTACAGCAAATTTAGGAGCAGGGATGACAGAAATAGCAAGAGGGGTAAGGCCCTGGATCTGTTCCTGCAGCAGTGCTGAAAGAGCCAGGTCTGGGATCCCTGCTGTTGAAGCAAGTGGGATGGGCATCCAAACATTGTCTTATACTGGGCTTCCCCCTTCTCTTCAAACCTACAGACTATAGACTTCTCTAACCTCTCCCCAAATACCCGGCCATACACCTTTCCCAACACATCTCCAACCTCTTACCTAAATGCCTTCTCAGACTCCCACCTTAAGAATTCCAGAGCAGTCCTCCACCCAGTCCATCCATGGTAGGGAAACCAACCTCTAACAGCTAGCACCAGCAGTGGCCCAGCCTCCCTACCTGCTATTGTGCCGATTTCAGTGAAGATCTCAGGCCCCCAGTTACTGACTGGACCAAAACCACCCGGCAGCACAAGGAGCTGGGCCAGAACTTCCAGTTGCTCCTCAGAACACTGGAGATGCAGATTGCCCAGGAAGAGAGCTGCTTGGCTGCGGAAGAGTGGAAAGAAAGAAAGTATATTCAGCCACAGTGATAGGGTCCATGGTTATGAGATGGGAGTATAGATGGCTTCAGGTGAGGTCCCTTCCTCCATGGGACCACTCCACCATGGGTCTTCCATCCCCAGTGAGTCCACCTTTACATGAGCACCACCACCCACACATCCCCTCCACAGATGACCTAAATTCCCAACTGCTGATATGCTGTAGCTCCTCTGGCCGAAGTCCACAGAGTGTATAACCCAGTGCAGTCAGATGAAGGAAGTCCAGGTGGCTCACATGCCGGCCACTCTGCCGCAAGAAACTGGAGACCACAACCCGGAGCTGGGATGGAGATGGAGGGCACAGAATAAGGAGAGAAATCACAAGGAATTCATGGGTAAATTCATGGTTGGGGAAGAGACAAGTGCTACTGGATTTTATACTTGTATTATTAAGAACTGATGATCCAATAGCCATGAGGAAGATTGAGGATCCAAAAAAGAGAAGGCCTCAGGGAAGACAGTCAGGAGGGAGTTTTATGTGTCCAGACCTCAAAGTGAATAAATCACAGAGTTCCTAAGGCCACAAGTAGGGGGTATTCTATTTTAATAGAAAGAATGGCCAAGCAGGGTAACAGAAAAAAAATTCTTTAGGTGTTAGGTGACCTAAAGGCCTAGATCTGTGGAATAGAAGTTTGGAAGGTAGGAAAAGGGAAGGTGTTACCTGGATGGAGCTCCAGCCATCTATCTGCCCCAGGGTGCTCAGCACTCCCCAGTCCACTAGGATCAGCTCCTGTAGTTCCCGCTCTCCTAAACCTATTAAGAGCCGACCTAGCTGCAGGATCTGCTCAGGACGGAATCCCCGGGGAGGACCCCACAACTAGGAGAAAGAGGAACAATGTGAGTGGAAAAGCACTGGACTAGGAGTCAGAATGCTTGGTCTTAGTCATGCCTCTGACCTTCGCTGTGAACTCTAGGCAAATCACTTGCCTCTCTGGGTCTTTAGTTTCCTCAACTGTAAAATGAGAGGGTTGGATTAAGGTTCTGACTAAGGTGTTACTGAAAGATGCTAGAGTCTCAGTATAGAAGAATAGCAGATCATAGTCCATGGATTCTAAACCTTATGTGCACCAGACTCACTAGGAGTGCCTGTTGAAATGCTGATCCCCCAGAGCCCTCAGAAGATTCTTCCCCCAAAAAAAGATTCTTCAGTGAGTCTAGCATAGGACCCTGGCACCAGCATTTTAAAAACCTACTCCCTGGATAATTTTGATACACCCTAAAGTTTGGTAACCACTGCCTTCTTCCCTCTGCCCATTGCACTAGCTTCCTTTTCTCCATATTCATCCTCTCTGACTTCCTACTCAGGATCCACTCTCATTCTTTCATCTCCTATTTCCTCCACTTTTCCCCAGCTATCCACTCCCTTGTGTCTCATACCACACCCAACCAGCTTCCTCATGTTGGCCCCTCCATCCCTAACCTGTTTTGCCTTGCCCATAGCTGCCCGTAGTTCCTCAGGCCCAAGTCCTGGGTCTCCTGCGAATAATTCCAGGCAGTCCTCAAAGTCTGAGAGCTCCATCCCTGCAATCTGGGTTGCTGACCAGGCTGCTGGGAATGTCCCTCGTATATCTGCACAATTTGGCACAGGTTCTGAAGGGGGAAGGCAGGCACAGGGGGTCAGTGTAGAATTAAACTATGCCCACAGAAATATCTATAGGTGGAATGACCCCTCCAACCTTTGGAGGATAGGGTAACATAGACAGTATGGGCCAAAGGATTACTATAGTATGAGAATTACAGGACTCAAGGGATATTAGAACAAGTGACTAAAAAGGATAAGTCCCTCATTGTATAAATGGAAGGCTGAAGGGGTTGCCTAGGGATTTAATGGCAGGTCTAGATCAGAACTCAGGTCTCACTAGCATCTCCCTCCTACATCCTAAGCATCTTCCCAGCAGACAGCACCATACTCTAGCATAGAGCCAAGCTTAGAGTGGGTCAGCTGCTAATATGGATAAGAGAACAGGAAAAGGTAAGTCCTGGGCTAATAATGTAATGAGTTATAAATGTCCAGAGCTATAGAACCCTAGAACCAGAAAAGACCTTGAAAATTATCCCTCTAACCACTATGGTTTATAGATGAGAAAACCCAAGCCCAGAGAGCAGAAGGTGTGCAAATCTGCTCAAAGGGCACAGCATACCTAGAGCCCGACTTCTGTCTACATTTCTGGATACTCTTTCCTATACACCCTGATAGACATGAATATTTGGGTAGTTTCACCTGGGAGATCTTCTGCAGTGGGCCGTACAACCCCAGCTACCAAGGCAGCTTTCTTGGAAGCAAGCTGTGGTCTTCCACATAGCTGTCCAACTCTGCTCTGCTCCCAACTCTGCTGCTTCTCTAGGAGCCGCTCCAGAGTCTCTTGGCCCAAGGCCTCCTGTGTGAGATGGTAGATGGAGGGTGGGGAGACCTGGGCAGGTCAGGGCCAGCTGCTGCAGCTATAATTTTAAAGTCCTATCTCTTTTTAGCAGTTTCCCCCAGATTCAGGCTTCACATCCCTTGCCCTCAGTCTCCTTGCTCTTAGCTCCCCAAAGCCAGCTCACCAGTCCCCTCTCTGCTCTTACTCCCTCCCTTGTTCCTTCACCTCACCCTGGGGATCAAGGAAATAGCTTCAGTAGACAGAGTGAGTACTAGGCGTCCAGCTTGCTCTACTTCACCCTGGCTCCACAACTCTGGCTTCCTGGGGGACAGGAAGAAGATCAGGGGCTGGGATGCTGAGACAACTGTGAGGGAAAGGAAGGGGAAAAGAGGACATGGGGACTCAGGGCTCCAAGGGACCTTGTGTATATTTATTCAATGATCTGCCACTGATGATGGTGGTTAAGAGAGTGGGTATAGGATGAGTCAGAATTAGAAGTTCCCGAAGGTTCATACCCAAGAGCAGGCTCCTGTGACAAGAGCCATCCCAGCTCTGTGGCAAATGGCTCTCCTAGGCAGAAGCCCTGCAGCTGATTGAGTTGGCCCAGCAGGATCGGTAGGGGGATCCGTCGTGTACTCTCTATCCCCAGGAATCCAACCAAGGGGCCCAATGTCTCCAGCACTTCCCTTGAGACTGTTGTCTCCTTTGGAGCCTGGAGGGGGCATCAGGCCTTGGGACAATGCATCTCTGACTCAGAGGACCAGATTCTTTGATCAAGACACCAAAACCTTTGATTTTCCCTCCCTCCAGCTCCCAACTCAAGACCCTACGATGTTCACTGCCATTGTTTACTTTCTTAAATAATGAGCCCAGATAGGAACAGGCAGAAAGGCTAGGAGTTGGAATCCAAGGGATTTCTTGGACTCTAAGGAATGTGGACAAAAAATATGAACCTAGAGATAGGTTGGGATGGAACCTAGAGATATATCTAGGGGCTAGGGCCTTCTGGACAAGAACCTTTTTGGCAACAAAAGTGTGGGGCTAGGCCTAGAAGATAGAGAGCATTGTCTGAGAGGTAAAAATTGTCCAGGCAGCAGTTCCGAGTCTGGTACGTTGGACTCTTACCAACTTTTGTAGTGCCCTCTCTGCCAGGGCCACCCGGTGGAGTGGGGTCAGTGCCAGCAGCTGCTCTGGAGCTCCTCGTACCAGCCCCACCACCAACATAATAGATTCATTGGACAGTCTATCCATCAACCGGACCCTATAGCAATTTGACAACAGGGGCATTCAGAAATGAGTCCTGTTGAGAAGGGATAACAGAATGCCACATTGCCTAGACAAGAGGTAACATCAGACCAAACCCTATGGCCCTGGACAGGATCTGATATTAAACTGCCCCAGATGCAATTCCCTTCATAGTGTTTAAAAGGAGAGAACAAAAGGAGTGCCATATTTCTAGTCTTCCTCAGGAAAAATGACAAATGACCCTACCTTATCTAATGGAATCAAAAGTCCCAAATATTAAATATCTTTAAAATTTCTCCCCATTTGGGGCACCTGGGTGGTTCAGTTGGTTAAGCGTCTGACTCTTGAATTCAGCTCACGTCATGATCTCATGGTCTATGAGTTCGAGCCCCTCGTTAGGCTCTATGCTAACAGTGTGGAGTCTGCTTGGGATTCTGTCTCCCTCTCTCTCTTCCCCTCCCCCACTTGCTCTCTATCTCTCTCTCAAAACAAATAAAAATAAACTTTAAAAAAATCCCCCCCCCCCCCATGTTATAGATTAGAAAACCAGCTCACAGAGATGGTGGGATCTTACTCCCAAGTCCTTTTTTCCACAGGGTCACCCTTCCTCTACTTTTTGTGGGGAAGTCCTCTCTCATTTGCATAGTGCTGCACAATTTACCAAGCCCTTTTATAGTATTCTCTTATTTGAACCTTATGACAAAACTTTGGGGTAAGACAGGTATTTTTCTTTTTTAAAATTTTTTTTTTTCAACGTTTTTTATTTATTTTTGGGACAGAGAGAGACAGAGCATGAACGGGGGAGGGGCAGAGAGAGAGGGAGACACAGAATCGGAAACAGGCTCCAGGCTCCGAGCCATCAGCCCAGAGCCTGACGCGGGGCTCGAACTCACGGACCGCGAGATCGTGACCTGGCTGAAGTCGGAAGGACAGGTATTTTTCTTATTCCTCTTTCATAGATGGGGAACTCAGGTTTTCCAACTCATGGTCTAGAAACTTATCTAGGTCCTTAGGATTCTAAATTATCTCCAAGAACCAATAAATTTAAATAGATTTCAATGGCTTTTTTAAAAGCCCTTTTGTCCAGGTTTCAGAAGTGTATTCTATCTAGGGCTGCCAATTCTGGAACTGGAACTAGGCTGCATAGCACAAAAGCCAAAATCTGTGGAAAGGCCTATAAAAATGTAAGGATGGAATCAACTGCTTTACCATCACCTCATCCCTAGGAAGACTAATACTAGCCTTTTCCTACTCTAACTTACAGTTCAGATGGCAATGGGGCAGATGGGGGCAAAATGAGAAAGGAAGCCTGGGAGAGAGATACTCATAAAACTCCTAGAGTCTCTGTGTTAAGAGGACCCTTACATTCATGAATTTTCTCTCCCCACAACCCTTATCCATACTTAAATGTGCTCTACAACATTCCTGCAATGAGACCATTCGGCCCAGGCTTGAATAGCTCTGATGTTGGGAATTTGCTACATCAGTTTTCCTTGTATTTTTCAAATCTGATTTTTACTCATTGGTCATTGTGATGCCCAATGGAGCCATTCAGAAACATGCTAATCTATTTTCTATTTGATAGCCTTAGGAGTATTTAAAGGCATTTATCATGTTTCATACACGCTCTTTCTGTACTCCACTGAACACACTGACAACATGGTGGCTTAAGCAGACTATAATCTTCTAGGGTGAGTTGGACCATTGACTCCCTCAGTTCAGATACTCTATCTCTATTAATGTGGCCTAGGTTATACTATGATTGTTTGGCAGCCCACATCATAGTGTTGCCCACCATTAGCTGTCCTATGTTGGGGTCATGTTCTGGGAGCCAGTCAAAACATAGAGCAACTTTGAGTAGAATCCTCTGCTTTGGGCTATAACTGATGGCAGAGGACCACCAGACAGAAAACTTCCACCTTAGGGCATTTCCTAAGGGCAGACCTTCTACCCCAGGTTGAGACGTCTAGGGATCCAGTGTCTCCAGTTGTAGCACTTACGGTAAATCCAAGAGTAGCCTGGTGTCTAGCCCACTCAGTTCTGGCCCCATGGTTGCCAGCTCTGGCTCTGGCATTGTCATCCTCCGCTGTAGCTCCACCCAGATACAGGCTCTCTGTAGGATAGGATGGGGAAACAGGTCAGAATAGAGCTAAGCATAGGGGCCAGATTCGGTACCCAGGATCCCTGCCTCCCTGCTCCACTAATGTTTAAGCACCCCTCTCACCAGACTCCCTCGAACTCCAGTGGGCAGCTGATAGATCATGTGCACTACTTCAAGGAAGTTTGCCATTGAGTTGATCTGCTGCAGAAACTCACACGACATGCCCCCTGCCAGGGTGCCCAGAGCCCTGTAGGTATGTGAGTGGGTAGATGCTCATTCAACACATGCTGTGGTCTGTCTGCTCCTTGATACTGATACTCTCAACACAAGTACAGAATTCATTTATGGTAATTTACAGTTTGAGAAATGGCTTTCCATAGAAAACCACAACATCATCACTGTTTATCAGAGAGGAAAATAAACGTTCACAGACGTCAAGGGATATTCCGAACATCATTCTATTAAAAATGTGGTAAACTGAGCGTAGAGCTATATCTTTAGATTCTGAAGCCCATGATTCCTTTACTGTGGGTGAAAGGAAAGTGATACTTACTTGTTCCTGTTTATTGCTGCATGGCCAGTAGCTCTGAGGTCACCTTGGATTAAACTAACAACAGCAAATATCTATTGGGAGATTTCACTGGGCCAGGAACTATATTAAGTACTTTATATGCCTTACCTCATGTAATCTTCACAACCACATCCTATGAGGTAGGTACTATTGTAATTCTCCTTCCACAGAAGAAAAAAACTGAAGCTTAGAGGATTAAATGACTTGCTCAAGGCCATGAATAGGTCTCAGGGCTGGGACCTGAATCCAGGTGTTCTGAATCCCTTAAACTAGTCAGGATAGGTGTGGTGCTATGGGAAGGCAAGAGAGTAAAGGGAGGAGGAGCCAAGAGAAGGCCCACACGCTGGGACTATGCATCATCCATCCTCGCATGTCCCATTGCATATCATATGGGGCCTGGCACATGGGAAGTCTCAAAAAATGTTAGTTGAATTAAATTCTGCTCAACACAAGTTACTCACTGCAGATTCCTAAGTGTCAGGTTGGTGGGCACCTGCATCTTCTTCCAGAGAAACTGAGCCTACAGGAGAAAGAAAGAGGAGCAGCCCCCCAGCAGAGATATTGCCCAAGGACCTAAGATGCTTTGGACCTAGCCCTCCCTCCCCACCCTGTGGATCCACCAGCCTCCTACTCTCCCAAATGTACACTCCTCTCTTGGAGATGGGGGGGGGGGGGGAAGTAAGGGGGAGGGAGAAGGAATAAAGCAAAGCAAGTCACATTATAAAGGATGCTGGAGATAATGTGACCAATCTAGGGCTGACAGATAAAAGAGGTGGAACATAGAGGATAGTTCTGGAGTAAGTGAGGAGAATTACCTGCTGCTCAGACCAGGGCAGCTCCCGGTAGCGCCTTCGGTTAGCCAGAAGAGCCGCAGAGTCCAGCTGTAGCAGCTTTAGTGGGAGCAGGGGAAGCAGGCAGTCTGGCCAGGTGGTGGGGATGGGCTGCTGGTGAGGATGTGTGTAGCAGAGTAATGATAGGTAAGAGGGGCATCATGGGGGTGGGAAGGGACCAAAACTAGGGAAAGGGTGGATGGCATGTGCCACTATAGCAACACACACCAGAGAGCCCTCACAATGAAGGTGGATGTGGTCAAGTATTGCTGCTATTCAGGCACCTGATGAACTGATCTCCCTCAGACTCTCTGAGCTTTGCTCTCTTTATCTGAAAGCAGGTTCGTTGGCCTGGAAGATTTCTCAGACCCTTCTGGTTTTGACATTATAGGACAGTGTGGGTCATGCTGTCATGTAACTGGAACTGGGGAGAGCTGCTAATGTCTTGGTGTAAACAGAGTCAACTTGGATGCTCAGGGCCACTGCAGGGAGAGTATAGGAGGCAGCACCAGTCATATGAAACTACCCGGGGACATGGAGAGGAGCTTAGTTGGGAGATCCCACACGTACCTGACCAGGGATACACACAGCTGCACTGGCACCTGTTGTACCTATGTTTTTAACGCCGTCTTTCACCTGCATGAGAATCAGCAGTGTGTGTGTGTGTGTGTGTGTGTGTGTGTGTGTGTGTGTGTAAGGAAGTGGGGAGGTATGGGAGGCCTTCCCTGGCCACAGGGAAGATGCCCTCCTCTTAACCAGAGCCCACATCCCTGAATGTCTCATCCTCCCTGCTACTCTCATACCCGAAAGGTCTGCAGCAATGCTGCAGTCTGGCAAGCTGAGAGGCGTGACAGTTCAGGGGCCAGGCAGGAACAGGCCCCAACCAGAACTCGCCTAGGGATGGCCTGGAGTGTCTGGGAGCTGAGGCCTGGCAGCAGAGGGTGCAAGGAGCAGAGTTCCTCCAGGGACAGCTGGGGAGCAAGAGAGACAAGAGTCCTGAAGAAGAGAAGCAGGGTGGTTGGGAAGACAACAATCACAGTACAGCAAGGCAGCAGGTCTGAGGAACTGAGAGGGAAGAAGGGGCAGATGTGAGAGCCAAGGAAAGGGGGACAGGGACCTCTGAGGGACATTGAGAAGTTGTTGCTACTCACATCATGCCTAGGGAGGAGCCGTCCAAGCAGTAAGACAGCCTAAGGTGGGATGGGATGAAACAACAGCACTCAAGTCCTGGTAGCCAGGTTTTATGCAGGTCCCTAGGACCTACCCTTTAAAACTTCTAGTTTCCTTGATACCACCCCAGTGACTAGCCTGGCTCTGGGCTCTTCTTGATCTGAAGAAGGGGGATGAGGGAGTCCTCCTTGGGACAGAGAAAAAGGAGGCTCCAGAGAAGCTGGTGGTATCCCTGAATGTCATTCCCTTGAGTGGGGTTCCTGGGGTTGGAAGGTGGATGTTAGAGAGTGAGACAGGCCCACCTGGGCTGGTGTGACACTGGTGCCCTGCAGGGCAGGAAGCATGGCTCTAAGCTGGGGCTCTGACAGCTCCTGCAGGAAACGGAGGCCCAGCTGAGGGAAGAGAGGGGCCCAGACCCGCAGCTCCCGGGGGCTCAGCACAGCTCCTCCAGATGAGCGCAATACCCCCAGAAGTTCATATGCCACCTGTAACCAAAGAAAGTTTGGGACTGGGGAGAAAAGACAAGTGAACCTTAAACTTCCTCTCTAATCCCACATCTGGATTTCCCAGGGCCTGGGCTAGGGTTTAGAACCAAAGATGGGACACGAACAGATAGGGTTTAAGATGTCAAAGGGTATGTTTGGGGTGTCATAGACCAAACGGCATTGGGTCAGGAAGAGGTGGTAACAGATAAGGATGACCACGAAATAAGGAACAGAGATAGTAGAGGTCAGGGGAGGGCTGGCACTGTTGTGCTCAAGCTTGATTGAGATGACTGAGCATGTCATCCACACAGACCCAAGGAAAGCCTGGACTCTTGTAGGCCTGTGCCAAGGGGCTCACCCGTCCTTGTGGGCTGAGGGTCCCGTTGGCCGCACATTCCAGCAGCCCCCGTTCTACTGGCCCCAGTGGATCACTCAAGGGTACCAGGCTCTGCAGCTCCTCAGGGCTCAGGAAACAGGCGAGGGACCCCAGCCTGAGAAGGGCATGAAGCTGGCCTTCATGTGGTCACTGAAGCTGGCACTAAGGTAGGGATCGTGTAGGTATATGGAGTAGGCACTCTGCTAAACTAGGAAATATGGGTACCATAGATAGGCCTCTGTCCTGGAGTCCTATACTGCCTGTGGCTGCTGCCTACCTTTTTGACCCTTCCTTCCTAGGCCCCCAACCCACCATGGCAGCTGCACTAGCCTCTCTCCCAATTTGGCTTTGATCACTGATCCCACAACTGCTCACCTGCGCACCTGCTCTTCTCCGTCCTGGACACTCTGGTTCACCAGGCTTCGTAGCACATGCCGGGCATGCCCTGGCCCAAGACCTGCTGCTGGCCAACTATCCTCCAGGGCCTGGATCTGAGGTGAGGAGGGTCAGCTCATGTTGGGTCACTGTGGGACACTTGTGGGGAGAAGCTCACCAGGAGACATACTACTGACTCCTGTTCCACCTAGGAGAAGATGGGCTAGTCAAGAAAATCATGTCATACCTGGTGAGGGCTGAGCTGCAGAAAGTTCTCCAGAGGGAGGTGGGGGAGCAGGGGCAACACTGCCCACAGTAGCTCCTGGGACCAGGCGGGCACTTCCCCAAACAGGTCAGGGGCCAGCAGTCGCTTTGCAAGAGCTTCCTTCTGTTCAGGCCTCATTCCTGGGCTGTAATCTCGGATGGCAGCCAGTCTGGGGAGAGAAATGGGTATTAACCTTTGGCCCCTGTTGTCCCCCTCACAGTCTGAAGCCCTACTATCATGGACAAGAAGGAGACTCTCCCTAATTTTAACAGAGAGGATTTCAAGAAGGGGCTGCTATAGGCTGATGGGGTTGGCTGACCCTGACAGGATCAGAAGGAGTGGTGTGGGGTCCTTACACACTGTCATTGGCCAACAAGGATGGTGGGAAGCGCATCAGGTCAGAGACAGCCAAGAAGGGGATGAGCGGTGACAGGTCAATGAAGAGCTGGGAGGTGAGGCGTGGGTACTGCTGGAGCAACAAGGCTGTCAGGCGACCCAGGGCCTGCTCCTCAGATGGTGGCACCTGTGAGGGCATAGGAATGGATGCTGGCTCTGGAGATGCTCAGTATTATCGCCATCTCCTTTTGAGCTTCTCCTTCCACTGGGGAAGCCCTCTGCACACCAGGTTCCAGGTGCTCTTGATTCCCAGATGTCTCCCTCCATCCTCCCCCCCCCCCCCCCCACCTGCCCTCTATACCCACCTGAAGCTGGGCCCAGGAGCGGTGCATGAGCGTCAGGAAGCCCTGAGCAGCCTCCCTCTCTGCTGAAAGCACCAGCTGCTGGAGATTTTCTGGTGGCATGTGCAGGTATGCCTGGGAGTAGGAGGTTAAAGTGGGCATGGCCTCACTGGGCAGAGACCTCATGCCACAGTTGTTACCCATTCCATCCATGTACCCCTCCATTTGTTACCTGCACTAGAATCTGCAGGGCCCAAACACTCTTCTCCCTCTGGAGCAGATCCCATAGCACAGGCTGGTGGGGAGACAGACAAGATACCAAGAGCTGTCTCCTCTGTCCTCCTGAAGATTCCCCAGGCACTCCAAGTCCACTTGCTATATGCTTGTCCTTCATCTGAAGCTTGTATGTGTGTCTCATCAGATACTAAATTCCATTAAACCAGGATGATGTCTCAAACTTCTCCTGTACCCTTTTCTATGCTAGGTCCATTGTTGGCTCAATAAATACTTGTAGATCCAAACCAAAACTATGAATCTGTATAATCCCATTTCACTGGACACAGGACTTGAGAAAGGTGGGCCCTAACATGGAGTAAGGAATCTTTACATATGCTACATAACCTAGCAAAGTGCCTTTCATATAACGGGGCACCCAATGAATGAATTATGGTAGCCCCTTCACTCTACAGAGAAGGAACAGAAGTCCAGAAAATCTGAGTTAAATTATTTTCCTATTACCACACTAATGTGTGACATAGTTGAACCCAGAACTCAAGTCTTCTGATTTCTGGTTGCCCTGAACTATTCTCATTTCTGTCTTATCTTCCTATATTCGCCAGCCTTCTCACTCTCTAGGGACAGAGTCAGATCCCTCCAACTTGATACCTTTCCTTTCTGGAGCAGAAAGGGGGAGAGTCAAAGAGTTAGAAAGAATAATGAGATAACGTCTAGTGCACGTTTATGTGTCATGCTATATACATAAGCCCACAGCATGTATAATCTTATGTAATCCTTACAGGTACCCGAAAAAAGTGGCACGGTTACTCTCCCTCATTTATAAGTGAAAAAAATGTTGCTCAGAGAGGTTAAATCACTTGTCCAAGGTTGATCACAGAACTAAGATCTGAACTCAGGCCTGTCTGACTCCAGAGCTGTGTGCTTAAAACACTATACTATACTACTACCTCTCAGTATTAGAGAATTTGTTTGGAGGCCCTTCCCTCTGTTCCAGGGGCTTTAACCTTGGCAGATTACTCACACTGAAGCAGGACAGCAGCTCCATCTTGTTTATACCAGAGCTGGGGCTGGCAGTGGGTTCAAAGCCCAGCGGGGTCCACTGCTCCTCCTGTTCCAGGTACTCCCCAACTGTCCGCAGCACACTGCGCCGGCCCTCTGGGCGGAAGGCATCCCAGAAGGAGCAGTTGTCTGGGAGACTGGAGAGCATCAGGGCCTGACCCAGCATCCCCTGGGCCTCAGTCCCCCCAGCCCCTGGACCCAGAAGAAAGGTCAGCAGGCGCAGGAGATAGTGTAGGCGTGTGGAGTGGGCAAGGGCTGGTACAGAGGACTGACAACGTGGCAATTGGGATAGCATGCCAAGCAGGAAGGGGGCTGGGGCCAGACACAGTGGGGATGGTCCCAGTGGTGGCAGAGAGGGCAGAAGAGGGCCCAGTAGCCCCTCTAGGAAGCAAGTGTCATTGCCCCCACGACTTATCCTGCACTGGCCTGCTAGCCAAGGCCAGAAGGGCACAAGCGCTTCATACATGGTGTCATTGGCACAGACCATCATCAGGAAGCTGCCCCCATCTGGGCAGCGTTCCCCACAAGGTCCAATGTGGCAGGGTGGGAAGGCAGTGGCATCTGGGGTAGGGCCCTGGCACACATGCTGAACCCAAGCCTGATTGCTGGGGGGCACAGCCTGCAGACCCGCCTCTCCACACAGCCGCTCAGCCCACAGGGTCTCATTCTCCAAGAAGCAGCCCCAGAAGATCTCTGGGGTGAGGGGAACAGAAGGCAGTCCTTCAGGACAGCTGGTGGGGGGTGGGAGAAGACCAGCACAGAGCCGCTTTACCAGACGGCGATTGGGGCCAGACAAGGCTGAAAAGGAGAGGTTGTTACATATTGCCTCCAGGAACTGATCAGGAAACTGGTCATGGCAGGCCTGTAGCCAGCCTTGGGCACCTGGTGCCCATGAGACTGCATACCACACAGCTGTCTGGCAGATGGCAATGGTGCTGGGAGGGGGCTGCGGGGTGGCAGGCTTGGCGTGCTGGCAGAGCAAGTGGATGGAGAAGTTGGAAATGCTGTAGGGTGGTGCTGGACCTGAGTGGTTCTCGCAGAGGGCCTCCACAGAGATGGCTCGCTGTTGGCGAGGGCTGATGTGGGCTGAGAGCTGGGAAGCCCTGGGCAGAGGCACACCTGTGCTCAGACAGTGGAGGAGGGCAGGGGGTGGGGGTGGCAATCCAGACAGAAAGCCCAGCGCCTGGACATCCCAGGAAAGGTTGTGCCGGATGCCCCTGGAGGGAGGGCAGGAGGGAGGAGTAGGCATCACCTGGTCAGTTTAACCTTTAGTTGAACATTCTGACCCTGGCCCAGAGCCCTGCATGGGGGGATGGCAAGCATAGGCTTTTCCAAAAGGTCCCTGGGAGTATAGGTGTTACTGGTTTAAATACTGGGATGGTGGGAGCAGGAGAAAGATCTGTCCTGCCAAGGCACAAAATCATCTAGGAGCAGCCCAGCTGGAGTCCCTTCTGTCCACCTGGCTCCCTTCTTTCTCCTTTCTTCATATACTTTTAGGTAGCTTAAATACAACCTTTGGTTGACCTCACATCAGGAAATCTGCCCTGCAACTGAGTAAGTCTAACAGTGCTCTGACATTGTTGTACTGAAACAGTAAAGATGGAGGAATCCAGTCTTATCCTTTCTTTCCATGCCCCAGCTTTATTAGGTAACATTATTAAGCACTATGTGCAAGACAGTTCTGAGTGGCTTGCACATAGAGCATCAACCCATTCAATCCCTTTCAACAACTCTGTGGTTGTTAATATTATCTATGTTTTATAAGAAGGGAAACTGAGGCATGAGAATGAGAATGTAACTACCCCAAGGTCACTTGGCTAGGTAAACAGAGCTAGGACACCAACCCAGACAGTCATGCTCGAAAACCACTAAACAATGCCCTCCCATCAGTCTCCTCCTCCATTCTGCAGGCTGACAACTTTCCAGGCCCACTCCCTCAGAACTCCTCTCCTGGTAAGAGAGTTACTTACCATAAAAGCAGCTGTTGAAGGTTGCCTAGGAGGGAAAAGAGTACGGAAGAGGACTACCCCAATCTCCCCCCTTCTTTGTCCTGCCACAGCCCAGCCCCGAACCCAGCAGCACTCACCTCCCTGGCACTGCCCATTGGCATCAGGCTCTGGTTGCCCCAGAATGGAAAAGACCTCATCCTGTAGGGAGTCAGTGACACGGAGAAGCCCCTCCTGGAAGGCAGCATAGAGGGGGGCCCCCACTGTGCGCAGCAGACCTCCCCAAAGAGCCTCCTCAGAGCCTGGCTCCCCTACTGGGGTGAGCAAACCCAACAGACCCTGTAAAAAGTGGGGGGCTGGCTCCCTCCCATTGAGGCCTGTGGCATTTGTGGGGTCCACACTGGACTGCACCTGTACCAGGGCCTGCCATCGTGTACCCTCTAACAAGAGCAGCAGAGAAGGCAACCAGTCAGCCACCAGGACGCAGTCAGAGGGCCCATCACGGGTGCATGGGGGCCGGGTAGGGGTTGGGGGCCCCACAGGAACTAAGGCTCCTAGCAACACCTCTGCGAGTCCACCCAGCACACCTGCCTGGTGCCCCAGGAAGTCCCGGGGGGTCTGCTCCTGTCCCAGCAGTGCCAGAACATCCCCTAGTAGACCTAGCATTGGCTCCCAGTCTGGGCTGCCTCTCAGTGTCACTAGGAAGTCGTGGAGCCGGAGGGCAGGGGGCTGGAGAGGTGGGGGCTCCCCCACAGGTCCCTCCCCCATTCTCCCAGGCCCAAAGGAAGAAGAAATGTTGGCCAGGAATGCAGAGAACTGTGAGCGGCTGAGGGACCCCTGAGGAGCTTGGTCCATTGTGGAGAGCAATGACTTCAGGAGGGAGAGACCAGGGTCCAGGGACTGAATCCCAGTAGGGACCAGAATCACTGTAAGAAGAGAAACCAGAGGTCACTAAAGGGGAAGAGCCTAGAACCCAATTCGGTCCTGCCCGGAGCCCAGTCCTAGCTTGGATCTAAAGATGAGGCGACAAGGATGGCAAGCTGAGTCCCTTTACTGAATACTACTGAATACTTACTATAGTAAGTCTTGGCCTGCTTTCTTAACCCTCATTTTCTCCCTTAGCTCCAGTCTCTGACCATTTTCCTTTATCTTTTATAGAAACCGGTTAATCTCTGCATTCTTAAGTCTCTTTTCAGCAACCATCCCCTTCATCCCCAGCCCTGCTCACTGTTCATCTCACCTGCACAGGACAGCGGCAGCAGCAGGGCCCAGAGGCTCAGAGCCATGTTTCCAGGTGAGCACTGGTAAGAGGTGAATTCTGGTTATTCTCACCTTGTATGCAATAGCCAGGTGAGGGCAGAGCACTGCAGGCAGCCTGAGTTGCCACTGACACTGTAGTGTGGTCTTTCAGGGAACAATATCTGTAACCTGACAGCAGGTTTGTCACCTGAGCCACTGAATACCTGATCCTTTGGCTTTGGAGAAAGGTGTGCTTCTGTGAGAGGGACCAGTGATAGGGGATCCCGGGGGCGGGGGGGGGGGGCCTCAGAGGAGCCCAGGGAAATAACTTCAGTTAAGAGCCAGGATGCAGATAGCAGTGGGCAGAAATAGAGGTGGAGACCTGGAGACCAGGGTATAATGTGGTAGGGAGGGGGGCTGCAGAAAAATGTAAGAAAGTATAGAGGGTACAAAGGAGTTAAAAGCAAGTAGGATTTGAAGGCATCAAGGAACAAAGGGGGCCCAGAGAAAGGAACTGGGCAGCCAGGTATGAACAGAGAAGAGAAACAAAGACAAATGTCTGGTCCAATGACAGAGCATTCAGGAAGAGCAGAGCCACTTTTGACTCAGTACCTAGAACCACAAAATGCTAAGAATGGGAGAGGACTTCAGAGGTTACAGAGACCAAACCTCTCATTTTATGGATGTGCAACTTGCTCATTGGGCCATTCAAATATTTGTGTTTGCCCTGTGGTCCTCTTCCTGTGGCCTAGGTGAATGCTCTGTAGAAAATTCTGAGCTGAGAAAAGAGATAAGCCAGATTAAATCACTGTGCAAGGGGGCTACTTCCCACATGGACACACACACGCATGCCCACATGTGCATGTATTCATGCAAATACAAAGAAAGAGAGTACTGCTCACAGATCAGAGAGATCCCATAAAAAATACTCTGGTCTGGTCAAGGTGAGAAGTATTTTCTGTCCTCCATTTATATATCCCCAAAGGCCTTTACCTGACACCAGCTCTAAATAGTAATTCAACACTGTGGCTCCATTCAAACTATTATTCTGTCCCTCTTTCCTTAAAATCCTCCTCTATTCTATCCCCTCAAACCCACACATTCAAATCTATTATTAATGAGCTTCTGCCCTAGAAAGTTCACTTAGGATCATAGAATTTTAGAACTGGAAGAGACCTGAGGAATCCTGTGGTAAAGAAACTTCTCATTTTATAAATGAGGAAATAGAGGCCCCCCAAAATGGAATGACTTGGCCAGGCCACCAAAGTTGAGGACACTGCTAGGATTTTCCAAGGCAAATCAGAAGTTGGGATCAGTGAAATGATCTACTGCATCCCTTTGCCAATATTTTCCCTTTGCCTATCACAGTTACCACATCTAGTCTGAAAAGCAGAGAGGATAATCAAAGGAAGAGTATGGCCTGTATTCCCAATAGTTTTCTATCTCTTGGTTCCAGGCCATCCTGCAATCCATTTGAATTTCTTCCCTTGGTTCTGTAACAACCCCCTTATAATAAATTATCCTTTTTGGCTAATAGTGTACAAAAAAAAATGAGATGGCTTGGGTTCAAATCCTGGCTCCAATGCTTACTAGCTGGGCATCTTGGGCAGTTTCTAAACCATTTTGTGTCACAATGTTCTTTTCTATAAAAAGGAGAAATACTAGTATAGAGTTATTTTGAGGATTAAATTAGATAATGCACTTAAAGTACTTAGCACAGTGTGGCATTCATCCAATAGAGTAAGTACCTATCATGTGCCAGGCACTGCTACAAAATAAACTTTCACTAAATATTACTACTATTGTTATTAGACTCAATACGAGTTATATTTTTGAAACTAAAGAGTCCTTTAGTATTGAGTTATTTAGCTCAATATGAATTATTTATTTGAAACTAAAGAGTCCTAATTAATACAGAAATTTTTACCAAGAAGTAGTGTCTTGAGTGAAAGATCTTTAGAACAAGTTTGAAACTAGTAGACTCAAACAGAGAGGGAAACAATGAGTACTCCCTCAACCCAAGCTAGGAAATTCTTGGCAGTACATATGATGATGGAGCAAGCAGTTGGTTAAGCAATCCTGTTGCCACCAAAGCTTCAGAGTATGTGCCAACTGAGGGTAAAGTGTTTAGGGTTTATAGCTAATATATCAAGCTATCTGATATAAGCAGGTTACTGCTTATACAGTTGACCCTTGAACAATGCAGGTGATTAGGGGCACCACTCTCCACCCCCAACCTCCACTGCACAGTCAAAAATCTTAACTACCCCAAAATTAACTAAGAGCCTTTGTTAACTAGAAACCTTACCAACAACATAAGCCATCAATTAATGCATATGTTGTATATTATATGTATTATATACTGTATTCTTCCAATAAAGTAAGCTAGAGCAAAGAAAATATTAACAAAATCATAAGGAAGAGAAAATACATTTACAGTGCTGTATTTAGCTAAAAAAAAAAATAAGTAAATAACTGTGTGTAGGTGCATCCGCACAGTTCAAACCCGTGGTGTTCAAGGCTCAACTGCAGTTTGGTAAAGTCCAACAAAAATGAGAAGAGTTTCAATCCATGAGTGATCAAATAGAAAGAGAAAAACAGAAACAACAGACAAATTACAGGAGTACAGAATAAGAAATTAATCATGTGTCTTGCTAAAGTGAAATGGAGAAGATTGGTGGGATGACTGGAATGCTCTGTAATCTGGCAATTTAAAGGGAGATACCTAGGAGGAGCTGAAGAAGTTGAGAAATCTGAAACATCCTCACTGCCTCAAACCTGTCAGACGGGTACTCCTTCTGACAAGAACACATTGCTCCCTTGTAAATTACAATTATTTTTCTCCCTTTTTCCCTTTTTGATTTGCCTTTTGTAACTGAAATATGAATTGCTCACTAGATATCCAAGAAATCCCCACATTTTCCATATCTTTTTCAGCTAGGTAGGGGCAAGTGATTAGTTCTAACCAATGAATAGTAAGTGACCAAGAATTTAAGAGCTAGTGAATGATGCTCCAGTAATGTCTTCTCTGTTGAAGTAACCTAAAAACCACAAGCTGATACTGTTGGTGGGAATGCAAACTGGTACAACAATGTTGGAAAACAACATGGAGTTTCCTCAGAAAGTTAAAAGAACTAACCTATGATCCAGCAATTGTACTAGTAGGTATTTACCCAAAGGATACAAAAATACAGTTTCAAAGGGGTACATGTACTCTAATGTTTATAGCAGCACTATCAACAATAGCCAAACTATGGAAAGAGCCCAAATGTCCATCAACTGATGAGTGGATAAAGAAGATATGGTATACATATACAATGGGATATTATTCAGCCATCAAAAGGAACGAAATCTTGGGGAGCCTGGGTGGCTCTGCGTTAAACGTCTGACTCTTGCTTTCAGCTCAGGTCATGATCTCATGGTTGTGGGATTGAGCCCACACTGGGCTTTGTGCTGAGTGTGGAGCCTGCTTAAGATTCGCTCTCTCTTGGGGTTCCTGGGTGACTCAGTCAGTTAAGCATCTGACTTCAGCTCAGGTCATGATCTTGGAGTTCATGAGTTTGAGCCCGGCATCAGGCTCTGTGCTGACAGCTCAGAGCCTGGAGCCTGTTTCACATTCTGTGTCTCCCCTTCTCTGCCTCTGCCCCTCCCCCACTTGCACGCATGCACACACACTCTCTTGAAAAATAAAATAAAAGGAATTAAATTTTGCTATTTACACCAACATGGATGGAGCTAGAGTATATTATGGTTAGTGAAATATGTCAGGCAGAGAAAGACAAATACCACATGATTACACTCTTATGTGGGATTTAAGAAACAAAGCAGATGAACATATAGGAAGGGGGAAAATAGAGAGAGGGAAATAAACCATAAGAGACTCCTTACAATAGAGAACAAACTGAGAGTTGATGGAGGGAGGTGGGCAGGGGATAGGCTAGATGGGTGATGGGTATTAAGGAAGGTACTTGTTGTGTTGACCCCTGAGTGTTATATGTAATTTAACATTTAGTGATGAATCACTAAATTCTACTCCTGAAAACAATATTACACTATTTGTTAACTAAGAAGAATTTAAATAAAAATTTGTAAAGAAAAAAAAAGGACCAAGTAGGTCCTCTTACAGGTTTAAGGCACAAATTCATGCTACCCATGTGTCCTTAGGTACCTGAAAGAAAAAAAAAATGTAAGTCCATTCTGCAGGAATCCAACTCAAAATACGGACTTCAGGGGTGCCTGGGTGGCTCAGTCAGTTAAGCATCCAACTCTTGATCTCAGCTCAGGTCATGATCTCATGGGTAGTGAGTTCAAACCCTGCATGAGTCTCTGTGCTGTCAGATTGGGATTCTCTCTATCCCTCTCTCTTTGCCCCTACCTCCCTCAAAAATAAATATAGAAAAAATCTTTAAAAAAAAAAACCACATGGACTTCAAAGAATAACAAGAGAAATTTACAACAAGTAATTCACAATCAGAAAATACAAAACATGTGAGAAAACAAGGCATCAGGAATGAGAGTTAGCAGAAATAATAAATAACATAATCAGACTTGAAAGACTAAAAGTGTTTAATTTTTCAGATTTAGAATGTAAAATAAGTAAAGTTAATTTGCATGAATAAATAAAAAAGGGTATCAGATGTATGACTAAGAAACAGGAAGTTCAATTATTGAGAATAGTCAAATTACTTAATTCAGTGAATTACTTAATTGTACCTAGGTATTGTACTTTAACTCTTGCTTTAAATTGTATTATTCCTACAAATCAAAACCACAATGAGATACCACCTCACACCTGTCAGAATGGCTAACATTAACAACTCAGGCAACAACAGATGTTGGCGAGGATGCAGAGAGAGAGGATCTCTTTTGCACTGCTGGTGGGAATGCAAACTGGTGCAGCCAATCTGGAAAACAGTATGGAGGTTCCTCAAAAAATTAAAAATAGAACTACCCTACAACTCAGCAATTGCACTACCAACTATTTATCCAAATACCTATATATACTAGTTATTTATACAAAAATGCTAATTTGAAGGGGCACATGCACCCTAATGTTTACAGCAGCACTATCAACAATAGCCAAATTATGGAAAGAGTCCAAATGTCCATTGACTGACAAATGGATAAAGAAGATGTGGTGTGTGTCCATGTATATCTATCTATCTATCTATCTATCTACACACGCATATACATACAATGGAATATTACTTGACAGTCAAAAAGAATGAAATTTTGCCATTTGCATTGTATTATGCTAAGGAAAATAAGTCAGTCAAAGAAAGATAAATATCACATGATTTCACTCATGTGTGGAATTTAAGAAACAAAACAGAGGAACATAGGAGAAGGGAAGGAAAAATAAGATAAAAACACAGAGGGAGGCAAACCGTAAGAGACTCTTAAATACAGAGAACAAACTGAGGGTTGCTGGAGGGGTATTGGGTGGGAGGATGAGCTGAATGGGTGATGGTCATTAAGGAGGGCACTTGTTAGGAGAACACTGTAAGTAACCGTATGTAAGTGATGAATCACTAAATTCTACTCCTGAGATCATTATTACACTATATGTTAACTAATTTTGATTTAAGTAAAAATTTAAAAATTTATACAAGAAGCAAAAATAAATAAATAAATAAATTGTATTATTCTTTAAAATGTAAAATAAATTAGTATAAAAAGAAAAAAAGTGTGCCTGGGTGGCTCTGTTGGTTAAGTATCCAACTCTTAATTCTGGCTCAGGTCATGATCTCACAGGTCATGAGTTCAAGCCCGCATCTGGCTCTGCACTAACAGCACGGAGCCTGCTTGGAATTCCTGGTCTCCCTCTCTCTCTGCACCCCCCACTTGCTCTCTCTCTTTCTCTCTGTCTCTCTCTTTCAAAAATAAATAAACTTAAAAAAGAAAAGAAAAGAATAAAAGGGCACCTGAGTGGCTCAGTTGGTTAAGTGTCCAACTCAATTTTGCCTCAGGTCATGATATCAAGGTTTGTGAGACTGACCCCATATCATGCTCTGGGCTCATAATGAGGAGCCTGCTTGGGATTCTCTCTCTCCCTCTCTTTCTGCCTCTCCCTCCAGTCATGTTTGTGTTCACTCTCTCAAAATAAATAAATAAATAAATAAATAAATAAATAAATAAGAAAAAGAATGCAGCTTCTCTGGAAAACAGTGTGGCAGTTCCTCAAAAAATTAAAGATAGAACTACTCTATGACCCAGCAATAGCACAGTTAGGAATTTACCCAAGGGATACAGGAGTGCTGATGCATAGGGGCACATGTACCCCAATGTTTATAGCAGCACTTTCAACAAGAGCCTAATGTCCATCAACTGATGAATGGATAAAGAAGGTGTGGTTTATATATACAATGGAATACTACTTGTCAATGAGAAAGAATAAAATCATGCCATTTGCAGCAACCTGGATGGAACTGGAGGCTTTTATGCTAAGTGAAATAAGTCAGTCAGAGAAAGACAGATATCATGTGCTTTCACTCATATATGGATCTTGCGAAACTTAACAGAAGACCATGGGGGAAAGGAAGGGGAAAAAAAACAGTTACAAACAGAGAGGGAGGGAAGAAAACCATAAGAGACTCTTAAATACAGAGAACAAACTGAAAGTTTATGGGGCTGGAGAAGAGGGGAAAGTGGGTGAGGGGCATTGAGGAGGGCACTTGTTGGGATGAGCACTGGGTGTTGTATGTAAACCAATTTGACAATAAATTATATTAAAAAAAAAAGAAAAGAAAAAAGACAAAGAAAAGAAACCACAAGTTGAGATGGCAATTTCACAGGGCCAAGTAGCCTCAAGCTCCAAATTATCCCACAACATTTACAATCATTCTCGTTATTTATGAGTTCTGTATTTGTGAATTAGCCTACTAAAATTTAAAATCACTAAAATCTGTGATCCCCAAATCAATACTGGTGGTATTTTCTTTCTTTCTTTCTTCCTTCCTTCCTTCCTTCCTTCCTTCCTTCCTTCCTTCCTTTTGAGAGAAAGTACATGATCAGGTGAGAGGGGGAAGGGCAGAGAGAGAGAAGGAGGGAGAGAAAAAAAAATTTTTTTAAATATTTACTTTGAGAGAGAGGAGGGGAGGGGCAGAGAGAGAGGGAGAGAGAGAATCCCAAGTAGGCTCCATGCTGTCAGCACAGAGCCGGATGTGGGGCTTGAACCCACAAACCAAACCATGAGATCATGACTTGATCTGAAACCAAGAGTTGGACATTTAACTGACTGAGACACCCAGGGGCCCCAAGGGATAGAGAATCTTTTTTTCTTAATTTTTTTAACGTTTATTTATTATTGAGAGACAGAGAGAGGCAGAGCATGGGCATGGGAGTGGCCTAGAGATGGGGAGACACAGAATCCGAAGCAGGCTCCAGGCTCTGAGCTGTCAACACAGAGCCCGATGCGGGGCTCCAACTCACGAACCTCGAAATCATGACCTGGGCGGAAGTCAGACACTTAACCGATTGAGCCACCCAGGTGGCTCCACCCAGGTTCACCACTGAGCATGAGTGGAGCTTGATCTCACAACCATGAAATCATGACGTGAGCCAAAATCAAGAGCCAGACACATAACCAAATAAGCCACCCAGACGCCCCTATACTTGTTGTTTTTTCATAATCACTCACAGGCATATGCAGAGTGGTGAAAAATTTGAGTCACCTGGTGTCTACGTTGTCTACATTGCCTTAAACAAGGCAATATTTCACTGCCTTCTCATAATATAAATTTGTGTCCTTTTCATGATCTATTTAGTGCCAGAAGTTTAACATTTTTGTTCTTTTTGTTCATGATTTTGCTATTTAAAGTGGCCCTCATGCTTAGTGCTAAAGTTCCTTCTAGTGTTCCTAAGCACAGGAAGGCTATGATGTGCCTTAGAGAGAAAATATGCGTTAGATAAACTTTATTTAGGCATGAGTTGTAGTGCTGTTGACAGAGAGGTCACTGCTAATAAATCAACAACATATATTAAATAAGGAGTCTTCAAACAGAAATAACTTACATAAAACACAATGCATAAAACAAGGTTTTGTATCCACCTGTTGTGACCAGGCTAACCCCATACTTCCCCTAGGAGCAATGGTTTAACACTTGCTAATTCAGTGTTTTTGAATCTCTCTTTTTTTAAATTTTTAAATGTTTATTTATTTATCTTTTGAGAGAGAGAGGGAGGGAGAGAAAGAGTGAGCTAGGGAGGGCAAAGAGACAGGGAGAGAGAAACCCCAAAGTGCAGAGCCCAATGCAGAGCTCAAACTCATGAACTGTGAGATCATGACCTGAGCTGAAACCAAGAGTTGGACGTTTAACCAACTGAGCCACTCAGGCACCCCAAGAAGTAGTGTTTTAAGTGAAAGGTTTTCAGAAAAAAACATGGAACTAGTTGAGTAAAGTAGGGAGGGGATCATTGAGGACTCCCCCAATCTAGGGAAATTTCTTGGCAGTCCTTATTGGGACTAGAAGAGGAAGAACAGGCTTGAAGGAATGGTAATAATTCAGTTTTGGACATATTAGAAATGAAGTACCTAAGAATAGACAAATGAAATTCCTGAGGATAGACAACTAAATATTTTTCTTGGAGTTTCTAGGAGAGGTCTGGATTGAAAATGGAATTGGAAGTCATCAGCATACAAATAGTAGTTGAAACAATAAAAGTGGACAAAACTAGTTAGTGAGAGTTTGTAAAGAATGAAGCAACAATGGCTGCTAGTGATTGCTACAAACAGGATCTACTGATGAATGTTAAAATTAGTAGAGAAAAGTTTAAGAAGAACCAAGGTATTTGCATAAGCTTTCAGTATCTCCTTCCAAGTATTTATTAACTATAAAGGGGGAAAATAGTTAGCTTCACAGCAGAGAAACCTAGTTGACATCACCTTAACTAAGGGATCAAAGTTAACATCACCAGTTATAACATATATCACTATGGTATTCCTCCTGATACGATGTGCTGAGAAGGGCACTTCAACTCAGTGGTATTTTTCTGAAAATGCATAACCTCAATATAATCATGAGAAAACATCAGATAAGCCCAAACTGAAGGACATTCTGCAAAATACCTGAGCAGAACTCCTCAAATATATCAAGGTCTTGAAAGATAGGGAGAGGCTAAGGCAACTGTTACAACCAGAGGAGATTAAGTAAGAAGATATGAACGCTGAATGCAATGTTGAATATTGGTCTGGAAACTGAAAGAGAAAAAAAGGACATTAGTGGAAAAACTGGTGAAATTCTAGTAAAGCCTATACCTAAATTAATAGCATATTACCAGTGTTAATTTATTGATTTGGTCATTATATCCTGGTTATGTGGGATGCTAATATTAGAGAAAGCTGGGTGGTAGGTACATAGGAACTACTTTTGCATATCTTCTGTGAGTCTCAAATTACTTTAAACTAAAATGTTGAAAATGTTCATCCCACCCTAAGTCACTGAATAGGAAAAATACAAATATAAACATGAAGATTTCTGCTTGTCATGGTAAAAAAACAGAAACCTCTCTAAAAGTGGTATTTAAAAAGGCTTGCAGGGGCGCCTGGGTGGCTCAATCGGTTGAGCGACCAACTTCGGCTGGGGTCATGATCTCACGGCTCGTGGGTTCGAGCACCACGTCGGGCTCTGTGCTGACAGCTCAGAGCCTGGAGCCTGCTTCGGATTCTGTGTCTCTCTATCTCTTTGCCCCTAACCCACTTGCATTCTGTCTCTGTCTCTCTCAAAAATAAATAAACATTAAAAAAATTTTTTAAATAAACAAAAAGGCTTGCATTCATACACTGAACAGTTTTTCTATCCTCAAAACTGAACAGCATGGCTGGGACATAAAAGGCATCAAAACTTTTGTTGAAAAAGAAATGAACCCCTTTTGAACATTAGGAGTCTGACCAACTACCTCAAAGTCTCAAGAAATGAGATGGATTGAGACCTACCAATTCTCTGAGGTTTTAAACCTTTGGAAGTATAATAAGTTTTTTATAAATATGAAATTTATTGTCAAATTGCTTTCCATACAACACCCAGTGCTCATCCCAACAAGTGCCCTCCTCAATGCCCATCACCCACTTTCCCCTCCCTCCCACCCCCCCATCAACCCTCAGTTTATTCTCAGTTTTTGAGAGTGTCTTATGGTTTGCCTCCCTCCTTAACTTTTTTTTTCCCTTCCCCTCCCCCATGGTCTTCTGTTAAGTTTCTTAGGATCCACGTAAGAGTGAAAACATGGTATCTTTCTCTGTATGACTTCTTTCACTTAGCATAACACTCTCCAGTTCCATCCACATTGCTACAAAAGGCCATATTTCATTCTTTCTCATTGCCAAGTAGTATTCCATTGTATATATAAACCACACCTTCTTTATGCATTTAGGCTTTTTCCATAATTTGGCTCTTGTTGAAAGCACTGCTATAAACATTGGGGTACAGGTGCCCCTATGCATCAGCACTCCTGTATCCCTTGGATAAATTCCTAGCAGTGCTATTGCTGGGTCATAGGGTAGATCTATTTTTTTATGTTTTGAGGAACCTTCACACTGTTTTCCAGAGTGGCTGCACCAGTTTGCATTCCCACCAAAAGTGCAAGAGGGTTCCCGTTTCTCCACATCCTCTCCAGCATCTATAGTCTCCTGATTTGTTCATTTTGGCCACTCTGACTGGCACGAGGTGATATCTCACTGTGGTTTTGATTTGTATTTCCCTGATGAGGAGTGACGTTGGACATCTTTTCATGTGCCTGTTGGCCATCTGGATGTCTTCTTTAGAGAAGTGTCTATGGAGGTATAAGTTTTTTAAAAATTTAAAACTTTTATATTAAGTTTGAGACACAGTGACAATATATGGAAAAATTATAAGGCAAAAATAGTATAGATTCATAACCAACAATCCATGTTGAACATTAAAAAAATAAAAATTAGGGGCACCTGGGTGGCTCAGTCAGTTAAGTGTCCGACTTCGGCTCAGGTCATGATCTCACAGTTCGTGGGTTCGAGCCCTGCATCAAGCTCTGTGCTGACAGCTCAGAGCCTGGAGTCTGCTTCAGATTCTGTGTCTCCCTCTCTCTCTGACCCTCTCCCACTTGTGCTCTGTCTCTCTGTCTCTAAAATAAACATTAAAATTTAAAAAAAATAAAAAATTAAAAGTTACTATAATACGGTAAGTAGAAGCTATACTGTTATTATAAAATTTTTCTTTCATTCTTATCTTTTACATACACTATGCTATAATAAAACAGATATAAAATTTTCTGCTTCCAAGTGGGAACACATTGGTTTACGTTCCAGTATGATATTTGACGATGTAAGTAATAACTGGAGATCAAAGGGGGAAACTATGTTCCAAAATAAAAGCTCAACACAAACCATATATGAAAAAATTTTAAGTTTGTTATATCACAATAATATCTAAGTGATAATTTCACTTCCAAAATGTTCCTGAAGAACTCTCACCATTACCTGGCATAGAGTTTAATCTCTTCCTTATGAATAGTGAGGGATCCCTATGGGGTACCCTATGGTACCCTATGGTATCCCTATGGGGATACTCAGGGCAAGGATAAGAAGGAAGGAAGAGGAGTAATAGATTAATTGCCAGTGGGGCTTGATTTTTCAACCTTAGAATATTTGTGTTTAGTCAGAAAAGGTTTTGCTTGCTTTTGTTTTTGAAAAGTTGTTATTACATGACTCTAGGCTGCTAGAAGGATAATTCAGGGGGAAAATGGAGGAGGTAAAATCAGCCTTCATGGAAAAGATCATTTCTTATTTGGTGATCTTATGAAGAACTAGTTAGGATGGAGCAAGGATTTCTGTCCTGTTCATTCACTGATGTATCCTAATGCCTAGAATGGTGTCTGGAACATAGAACTCAACAAATATTTGTTGAATAAACTTCTGTTTCAATAGAATTGAAATCAGATCATTTTCATTAAGGAGTTAAAGAATGAGGTGACCTGCACAGATCACTCATTTGACAAGGCTATAGAAAGCCAAGAGATCATTCATCAAATACCTATAAAACAGTTCTTTTGAAACTTTAACGTGCATATGTAACACCTGATTCAATAGGTGCTGAGGATGGGACCCGTGATTCTGCACTTCCAACAAGTTACCAGGTGAAGCTAATTCTACTGGTCCTCAGACCCAATTTGAGCAAAGCTACACAAAGATGCTGTTTTCTTAAATAATATTTCCTTACTCCCTTTTATTAGGCTTATTAAATTCTGACTGCCAGGCTCAATGGATGCTCCAATTGGGATCTGACTGCACCATTCCTTTCTTCAAATTCTATGTTGGCTCTAAGGACTTTACTCTGGAATGATTATCCTTCTGTCTCTTCATCTCTTCCCTCCCAGGCTCCTTTCTGACTTCTCTTCCTCCTTCTATCCCTTATATGTTCCTGTTTCCCAGGTTTCTGTCTCAAACCCTCTTCTTTTGTACCTAATGGAAATCCTTTGTTATCTCTAATTCTAGTTGATAGTTTTAGGGTTTCTAGGTATATAGTGGTGTCTAAAAATAGTGTTTTTAGTTTTTCTTTCCAAATATATTTTTGTTTTTTTATAAGTGTTGCTTTATATTTTTGGGTTTTTTGGTTCAAGTATAATAAACATACAGTGTTATATTAGTTCAGGTTACAGTATATGATTCAACTTCTATACATTACTCAGTGTGAATCATGATAAGTGTACTCTTAATCTCCTTCACTTCTTTCACCCATCCCTCTCTTCTTTCCAAATATTTATGCCCTAGTTCTTTTAAAAATTTTTTTTAAATAAAAAAATATTTTATTATTTTTTAAGTTATTTTTTTAATGTTTATTTTTGACACAGAGAGAGACAGAGCATGAGCGGGGCAGGGGCAGAGAGAGATGGAGACACAGAATCCAAAGCAGGCTCCAGGCTCTGAGCTGTCAGCACAGAGCCCAACATGGGGCTTGAACTCACAGACCGCGAGATCATGACCTGAGCTGAAGTAGGACTCTCAACCGACTGAGCCACCCAGGCACCCCTATTTTATTATTTTTTAAATGTATTTTTTATTTTGTTTTTTGAGAGAGAGTGTGCAAGCAGGGGAGGGGCAGAGGGAGAAGAAGGAAGAGAATTTCAAGCAGGCTCCATACTCAGTGCAGAGTCTGATGCAGGACTCAATCTCAGGTGAGATCATGGCCTGAGCGGAGATCAAGAGTCAGACACTTAACTGATTAAGCCACCCAGTGCCCCCAAAATGTTAAGATAAATTTCAATATATAATATTGTAATAAAATTCCTATCATAAGAAATAGGGCATGGGGTGCCTGGATGGCTCAGTCAGTTAAGCGTCTGACTCTTGATCTCTGCTCAGGCCATGAACTCATGGTTTGTGAGTTTGAGCCTGCATTGGGCTGTCTGCTGTCAGCAGCTCGCTTTGGATCTTCTGTCCCCGTCTCTCTCTGCCCCTCCTTACTCATGCATTCTCTCTCCAAAATAAATAAACGTTTAAAAAAATGAGGTCTAATCCACATAAAATTCATCATCTTAAAGTGTACAAGTCAGTGTTTATGTATAAATATATATCCTCATACATGTTAAACACTCAATAAATGATAGAATTTTTAGTAACAAACATTTCTGAAGGCTTAAGTCATCCTACAGTGGCATGGGATTCCTTCTAGATAATAAATCCCCAATAACTAGAAACATTAAGCATCAGTTGGATATCCCCCTTTCAGTGATGTTCTAAATAGTGTTCCTGCTTTGGGGCACCTGGGTGGCTCAGTAGTGGCTGCGTGTCTGACTTTGGCTCAGGTCATGATCTCACGGTTCATGAGTTTGAGCCCGCATGGGCTCTCTGCTGTCAGCACAGAGCCTGGTTTGGAACCTCTCTCTGTCTCCCTCTCACTCTGCCCCTCCCATGCTCACACTTTCTCTGTCAAAAATAAATAAAACATAAAAAAAAAAAGAAAAGGTGTTCCTGCTTTGATGGAACATAAATTACTTGTGAGGTCTCTTCTAACACAAAAAACCTACGGGACACTTAGTGGAGTGGAATCACTGCCCGGAGCAATGGCAAGGAAATAGAATGACATGGAATAAAAGGACCCTCTTTTGGCTCAGAAACAGGTGAAAATGATGTTTGATTAAAATTAATGGTGCAACAACCCCTATCAAAATAACACCATCATCCTTCACAGAGCTAGAGCAAACAATCCTAAAACTTGTATGGAACCAGAAAAGACCTCGAATAGCCAAAGCTATTTGCTTTCTTAAAAAGAAGACCAAAGCTGGAAGCAGCACAATTCCAGACTTCAAGATGTGTTATAAAGCTTTAATCATCAAGACAGTATTGTACTGGCACAAGAACAGACACATAGATCAATGAACAGAATAGACAACCCAGAAATGGACCCACAAACATATGGCCAACTAATCTTTGACAAAGCAGGAAAGAATATCCAATAGAAAAAGGAAAGTCTCTTCAGCAAATGGTGCTGGGAAAACTGGACTGTGACCTGCAGAAGAATGAACCTGGACCACTTTCTTATACCATACACAAAAATAAACTCAAAATGGATGAAAGACATAAACCTAAGACAGGAAGCAATCAAAATCTTAGAGAAAATAGGCAACAACTTCTTTGAACTTGGCCACAGCAAATTCTTACTTGACATGTCTCCAGAGGCAAGGGAAACAAAAGCAAAAATGAATTAGTGAGACCTCATCAAGATAAAAAGCTTCTGCACAGCAAAGGAAACAATCAACAAAACTAAAAGGCAACCAACGGAATGGGAGATTTTTGCAAATGATGTATCAAATAAAGGGTTAGTATACAAAACCGATAAAGAACTTATCAAATTCAACACCCAAAAAACAAATAATTCAGTGAAGAAACGGGCAAAATACATGAATAGACACATTTCCAAAGAAGACATCCAGATGGCCAATAGACACATGAAAAAATGCTCAACATGACTCATTATCAGGAAAATACAAATCAAAACCACAACGAGACACCACCTCACACCTGTCAGAGTGGCTAAAATTAACAACTCAGGCAACAACAGATGTTGGTGAGGATGTGGAGTAAGAGGAATCCTTTTGCACTGCTGGTGGGAAACACCACTCTGGTGGAAAAGCCACTCTGGAAAACAATACGGATGTTCCTCAAAAAATTAAAAATAGAGGGGCGCCTAGGTGGCTCAGGAGGTTAAGTGTCCAACTCTTGGTTTTGGCTCAGGTCATGACTTCACAGTTTATGGGTTCAAGCCCCACATTGGGCTCTATGCTTGTGGCACAGAGCCTGCTTGGGAGCCTCTTTGTCTCCCTCTCTCTCTGTCCCTCCTCCAATCACCCTGTCTCTCTCAAAATAAATAAACTTAAAATACTAAAAATACTTTTAAAAAATTAAAAATAGAACTACCCTATGACCCAGCAATTGCACTACTAGGTATTTATCCAAAGGATAGAGAAATGCTGATTCAAAGGGGCACATGCATCCCAATGTTTATAGCATCACTATTGACCATAGCCAAAGTATAGAAAGAGCCCAAATATTCATCAGCAGATGAACGGATCACATACATATATATCTGTATATTTTGTGTGTGTGTGTGTATATATATATATATATATATATATATAATGGAATATTACTTGGCAGTCGAAAAGAATGAAATCTTGCCATTTGCAACAACGTGGATGGAACTAGAGGATATTATGCTAAGTGAAATAAGTCAGAAAAAGACAAATATCATATGATTTCACTCATATGTGGAATTTAAGATATAAAACATGAATATAAGGAAAGGGAAGCAAAAATAGTACAGAGAGGGAGACAACCCATAGGAAACTCTTAAATACAGAGAACCAACTGAGAGTTGCTGGCAGGGTGTTGGGTGCAGGGAAAGGCTAAAGAGGTAAGGGGCATTAAGGAGGACACTTGTTGGAATGAGCACTGGGTGCTATATGTAAGTGATGAATCACTAAATTCTATTCCTGAAATTATTATTACACTATATGTTAACTAACTTGGATTTACATTTTAAAAAGGGGGGTGGTCTAGGTCAGTTGAGCATCTTATTTCGGCTCAGGTCATGATCTCATGGTTCATGAGTTCAAGCCCTGTGTTGAGTTCTGTGCTGACAGTTCAGAACCTGGATCCTGCTTCAGATTCTGTGTCTCCCCGTTTCCCTGCCCCTCCCCTGCTTGCACTCTGCCTCTCTCTCTCTCTCTCTCTCTAATACACACACACAAAAATAAATAAACATTAAAAAAATTAGAGAACTATTTCAAAAAATTTTAATGTTGCATAGGAGAAGCAATGTTCATAGAACAGGCAATGAAAAAATAGTTCTCAGTTACACTACAGCTCCTGGGATCTCTTTACCCTCCTACTCCCAGAGGCCTGTACACATCAGGGAGGGAGAGGGTAAAATTAGGACTCTATCAGGAAGTAAAGGTTGCAGGAACGGTGTGGGCTGCAATGACAAAGTAAAAAAAAAAAAAAAAAAAAGTGAGATCGAGGTGCCTGGTGGCTAAATTGGTTAAGTGTCCAACTATTGATTTTGGCTCAGGTCATGATCTCCCAGTTCATGACATCAAGCCCCATGTGGGACTCTGTGCTGACAGGGTGGAGCCTGCTTGGGATTCTCTCTCTGCCCCTCTCCTGCTCACACATGCACCCATGTGCATGTGTATTTTCTCTCTCTCTCTCTCTCTCTCTCTCTCTGTCTCTCTTGCTCTCAAAATAATCATTTATAATTTTTTAAATTTAATTTTAAAAAGAAAAGGAAAAACATGAGATTCAGGGAGCTATGGAAAGAGTAAAAAGCCAAGGACCATGGGCCCCACCTAACTTTATACATTTCAGTATCCCCAAAGTCTCAGAGACAGACCACTAAGCAGTTATCAACAGTATTTATTAGACATTTATACTCAGAATTCTCCATTCCCAACTATTTCTTTCATTAACTTTTGCCAAAGAAATCGAAGCCATCCACTGTCAGCTTTATTTGTCTTCAAAGTTCATCAGTGCCTGCACTGTAAAGAAAAAGACTGTGAGGCTGAAAAGCTAAAAATATTCAGGACATATAAATGTTTGAAAACCCTGCTTTTCCCACACAAATCTTCACTAACCTTTACTTATAGTAAGCCCTATGAGTCTGTACTCTTTGCCATAGATGAATTAATCCAGATTAAAGAAGCTACTTTGCTCCTTCTTCTCCTTTTCCCAGAGAACAAGAGAACAAGTGGGAAGGCAGGCCTGAGGACAACTTGAAAGAGCAGGATTGACCTTAGGCAACATTTTGAACTAGGCAAAGCCTGTCTTTGACATCCTGCTCTAAATTCCATGTTCCAATGTAATAAATTCCTCTTATTGCCCTTGTGTACACACCACAAACCCATTCCTCTTCCCTCATTGTTATTTTCACATTGAGTTGATTTCAACTCAATGGTATGAGGAAGACACCACTAATCCATATCAAATGGTAAAAAATGGCCCCTAACTCTTCCAGTTTTTGTATTTTTAGAAGGAGAATTTATTAACTCAAAATTCATCTCTATGTGGTAAAATTGCAAGGGAGAAATTTAGGGAAAATAATTTTGAGCAAGCAATTTTCTGCTTAAATTAATTCTGCTGTTTAAATAACATACATACTTCTCTCTGCCTGGGCTGACACTAGAACAAGCTGAAAGGAAAAGCCTGTAATTCATAAACCTCTTTTGGGGGTTGGGGAGAGTGGGGTACTTGTGAGCTTTCTGCTCTCTAATCCCCACAGCTATCCAACTTGAGCCTGAGGCCCTACTGCTTAGGTCTGAAACATGCCCTTCAAAGAGAAGAGATGCTTGCAAAAAGGAGTGGACTGCACAAATCGAGCAAGAGCCCACCTTATCCTAATACCCAACAACTGCATTTAGACACGTTCCTCTTGGGAAACAAGCTGTCAGACCTTATAGGATTTAGATTTTCCCTACTGGAGAAGCAGAGCTCTCAGGTTCTCTCTGGATTCTAAGAAATAAGGACATAAGGATGTGACACACCAAACCAAGGATTTGCCTTTTTAAGTCTGAGGTGGAAATTCAGAGGCTGAAATGCCAAAATAGTGCACACCCTCCTCCTTCTCCCCAGTTATATATGCTACTCCAATGTACTTAACCCCTGGTCCCCATGACTGCCCTAAATCCATACCTGCAAACTCCTGCAACCGTTTACGCTCCTCTAGGTTGTACTGAAGCTTTTCTAGCAACTCAAAATATCGGAAGAGTGAATCTCTAGGCCAAACAACACGATCATCCTGATCCATTTCCATTAACCCAGGCAGATTCTGGTGCACATGAGTTTCCCAGTCCAACTGACCTGGAGGGAGGAATGGTTCTTAAAAACAAATATAGGTCTGTGGAAGTTGGGTAAGAGCTAAAAGATCCTATGGTGTGGGGGGAAAGCAGGGATGAAAGAGTAAACAGGAAGCAAAGAGGGAAAAGAGTACATCCCTAAGAGACCACTTTTTACAATAAGCAAAGACAGCCACAGTCACACTTATCCAAAGTGAAGCAGAAGTACAGGGGAAATGAAAGAAAGCACAAAGAAAGCAATTAAGACCACAAAGTCAGACTAGTGGAGAAAACTGGGAAGTAGATATAGTGGGAGAGGTCCTATTAAGAATGGCATGTCTCTGGAGAAGTCTGAATTCAAATGGAAGAAACCCTCTGCTTACCAATGGAGTCTAAATATCTGGAGTCAGAAGAAGAGGAGGAATCGAGGGAAGATGAAGACGAGGAGGAAGAATAAGAGGAGGAGGAGGAGGAAGAGGAGGAAGAAGAGGCGGACTTTTTCATTTTTGACAAGGACTCTTTTGTTTTCGATATAGATGCCCTTGAACCCTCTTCATCAGCACTGTGTTTAGACTCTTCTTCAAAAGCTGTTGATAACTCCAAAGATTCCCTTTGTTGACTGGCATCTCTATAAGTGAAAGGAGAAATTTTATTGCTTTAAATACCTTTATGAGATACAGCAAGTTGAATCATTATTCTGGCCTTGGCTCTTGCCATCCCCTAAAGGTGGGATTTAAGGCAATGAAGGCCAAATTGCTCCCAAAATTTGAGCTTGTAAGCACTTCCAACTTCAATTATTCCATGTGGTATATCCCTATTACTGCCCCTCACCACATAGCTTCTGTGCTCCATTTTACTCAGGTTTCTACATTTCACGTCCCACCTTATTTTGCCACATTTTAGCTCCTCACTCTATAGTTCTATGTCTGTTACACCACAACTATAGCTTTGCCCCCTCAATTCTATCTCTTGAGAGGTCCCGAGGTTCAGCTCTTGGCCTTTTTATCTTCCTCATCTACAGTCACTCCTTTAGTGCTCTCTTCTCCTGAGTTTAAATGTCTTCTAAATGTGAATTTAAACCTCTAGTCCAGACTTCACTCCTTGGTCCAGACTTGTATGTACAACTTTTACTCACATATCATCACTTGCAAGTCTAACAGACATCTCAAGTTCAACCCAAACTGAACTCTTTGCCCATCAAACCTCTTCCACTCACAGCCTTCCTCATCTCAGCTAATCCATCCTTCTGGCTGCTCTGGCCAAAACTTTGGAGTCTTTCTTAACACTTCTCTTATACCCCATCCAATCCATCAAGAAATCCTGTTGATTCTACCTTAAAAATGTATCTTTTCTCATTGGTAGCACTCTGGTCTGAGCCATCATCACCTCTTGCCTGGATAGCTTCACAGCCTTCTAACTTGTCACTGCTCCTTCCCTTGTTCTCCTATAGCACATCATCAACACAGCAACCAGAATGATCCTTCTTAAATGTCATTTCATGTCATGGCTCTGCTCCCCATTTCACTTAGAGTCAAAGCCTAAGTCCCTGCAATGGCCCTCACAGCCCTACAGGATCAGGTCTCCGTGATCTCTCTGACCTCATAATCTATCAATATCCCCCCCTGGTCACAGTGGTTTCTTTGCTGTTTCTCAAACACACTGGGAATGCTTCTGGCTTAGGGCCTTTGTACTAGCTGTTCTTTCTGCCTATAACATTCTTTTCATAGATATCCACACAGTAATCCCTTCGTCTCCAAGTCTTTGTTCAGTCATTACTTTTTCAATGAGGCCATCATGACTACCTTGTTTAAAATTATAACCCATATGCAACCTCCACTCTATATTCCAATCTCCCTTAACCTATTCTAATTTTATTTTTATTTTTTCACAATGCGTATATTTTAATATAGTAGTCTACTTATTTTATATATTCATTGTTTATTATCTCTTTCCCCCTGCTCATATGTAAGCTCCATGAGAACAGGCATTATTGTCTATTTTGTTCACTGATATATCCCAAACACCTAATAAATATTCAATAATTATTTCTTGGGGCACCTGGCTGGCTCAGTCAGTAGAGCCCATGACTCTTGATATCGGGGTTGTGAGTTCAAGACACATGTTGGATTCAGAGATTACTTAATAAAAAAAAATGTTTACATCAATAATTATGTCTTGAATGGATGAATGAGTTTCTTATTTCTCCTTCTGCTCTCTTGTCCACTGCTGAACACTCACAGTCTAGAATAAGATCTGTTTCACAGAAGGTACTTTTGTAAGTTTCCTATGGCTGCTGCAACAAAGTACTACAAACTTGGTAGCTTAAAATAACAGACATGTATTCTCTCACAATTCTGGAAGCCAGAAGTCTGAAATTAAGGTGTCTGCAGGGCCATACTCCCTCTGGAAGCTCTAGGGGAGAAGGCTCATTGCTTGCTCTAGCTTCTGGCAGTTGCCTGGCATTCACTGGCTTCCTTTGGCTTGTGTTGCATCACTCTGATTTCCATCTCCATCTTCACATCTCCTTCTCCTCTTCTCTTCTGTCTCTTATAAGGGCCCCTGTCACTGCATTTAGGGCCTACCTGGATAATCCAGGATGATCACATCTCAAGATCCTTAACTGCATCTGCAAAGACCCTTTTTCCAAATAAAGTCATGTTCACAGGTTCCAGGGGGTTAGGCCATGGGAATTTCTTTTTGGGGACTACCATTCAACTCACTACAATAAGTAGTTATTGAATAAATGGATTATCTCTCAAAGTCAATCTTTATCTTTGATTTTCTACCCTCTCCCTGCTTGTGTGTCCATCTCAGTTCACACAAACTCTCCTGACCTGGCATCCATTTTGCTAAGGCTTGACCTCAGTGCCTCAGGGGACAGGTTTTGTCTCCTGCAGAGCAAAAAACACAGAACAGTGAAGAGAATTATACTGGTGCAGGAGCATAGTATGGAAAAAAGAAAAGAATTCAGATCATAAAGTGAAGAAAACTGAGGGAGGAGAACAGATTGTAGTAAAAAGGTAAAAATGAATGGGGAAGTCCCAATGGTGAATAAAGAATCAGGCAATGTTCTAGAGGCGGGGAATTCTAACCCTGGGGTAAATCTTCTGTCACAAAGGGAAAAATGGGGTCAAAGCCAAGGAGTAGAAACAGGGAATGAGGTCAGGATACTCTTCAGAACTAAACTTGGGTTTGAAAATGGGAAAGCAGACCTCTGGATAATCTGCCGCTTGAATATGTCAGCTTTATGTTGAACCTCCAAATGTGTCATCTCCTCGTTCAGCTCATTCCTGATATTCTGGAAGTTAGTAACTGCCCGAAAGGGCCATTAGGAGTTGGGAGACAGTGGTGAATAGACCTGAGGAGAGGGCTTGGGTGGGGAGAAACCAAGTGAAATATCCATTCCAGGCCCCAAGCCTTCTTGCTACCTCAGGTTCTCTCTATACATAATTTACCAATTCTAGTTTTCACCCTAATTTATTCCCAACTACCCCTCTCAACCAAGTTTCACCTCTTTTGTGCTTACCCATCATGGCTACTATGATATTTCGAAAGATAATGGAACCAAGTAACAACCAAAGGATGACATAGATGCTGCTGAAGGTACGGCTGACTTCAGGCACCTTCCAGGTATCCTGAAGCAATGCATACCAATGGTCCATGGTGAAGAGGATGAATACTGTCACCAGGGAATTCAGAAGGTCCCTAAAGAAAAAGGAGTTGTGGGTACAGACAGAACAGAGATCTAAATCTCTCAGATATGGTACCTTTCCTACTCTTAAAGCAACATAAGAACATTTCTTTGTAGTTTGCTCTGACTTCAGCTTCTTTTCTATCAGTTTTTTAGCTAATCATTCTTCAGTCAGGGTTGTTTTATTAGGTTTTCCTTTATCATGAATAATCCAAGAATATCTCTCACTATTCCATTAGTGCCTACAACATAGTAGGTGCTCAATAAATAGGTACTGGCTGAATTTTAAAAAATTGAATAAATCACCAACTACATATCTCTTTTGTAACATAGTTTTTCACGGTTCTATGGCCTTCACCTAAAAGATCACTTCAAAATTTGGCAAACATCATTCCTATTTAGTTCTCTGGTATGAAGTGATTCTTAGGTAAACGGACAGATATGTGACATAAACACGTGATCCCAAATAATTAATAATAATGAATATGTCATAAAAGGTCTCAGGAAGGTATATAAATTTTCCTTCTTTCCTTCCTAGTTCTCCATAATACAACTTATTGAAAATATCAGGGCCTAAATAGGATGAATATTTAGGACTTCCCTAACTTAATACTCTTACAAAGCTACCTATTAGCCTGAGACCTAAGAGGTGCTGGCAAGATTGGATTCCGGTTCATACGTAACTATCTCATCTAAATCCAGTTGATTTTCTACTAGCAGTCGGTGTTCTCTAGACAAAGATCTTGTCAGGATTTTACTTTTGAATGTGTATAGGTGTGTGCATGTGTAATGCCCATACTGAGACTTTGGGGTAAAACCAGTGACGTGTTTGAGAGTCATAGTAACAGGTGTTGATCACTTATTGTGTTAAAATCCATTCTAAGTGCAAAGATGCATTACTTTTATCCCTCAGTCTTATGCTATAAGGTAGTGCTACAATTATTCTCATTTTTCAGAAGAGGTAACTGAGGCCTAGAAACCAGAGCTTAATCACTAAAATATACTGCTATTTAAAGATGGCTGATGAGGGTATGTTTAAATTTCAAAACCCAGAGCAAACCTGGAAGTAGTCACCCTATCCTCAAAATCAGAGCTAATACCACTCTCTATTCTTTTGCTGTCTCTTTCCTTCTCCTTACTATGATCTATTCCAGTTTCTTAAAATAGACTATATTTTTTGTATTACTTACTTTGGACTAGGTTCCCAGTTTCTTGCCCAAATTATCTCCCCCCACCCGGGATTCCCCCAGTCCTGCCTACGAGAAGAACATGTGGTACTCCAGGTCCTGGCGAGTTGAACGGGTGTAGTCCTCAAAGAAGTAGACACCAGTCACAGCAAAAATGTAGAAGAAGATGAGCAGCAACATCAAGAGGAAGGTCATACTCTAGAGGCCATGACCTCAAGTCAGCACTGAGCCAGACTAGGCTGATTCTACCTACAGCAGAGTCAAGCCCACCCTGGCAAACTCCCACCAAAACCCTCACTTCCACTCCCAAGCCCAGTTATCTCTAGCCCACAGCAGCTTTCCCCAGCCCTTTCTCATCCAATGATATTTCATAGGGTCTTTCATTGCCTTCTCTGACACACCCAGACTTGTTTTATGTTAAACTCCCATGTTTACCCACCCTGCCCACTTGGTTTAGCTGCAACACTCAAATCACCTTGAGGGCCCTCACCAGGGCCAAAATAATGACTCGAATTTGACGGAATCGTGCAAAGAGTTTGAGAGATCTTAGCACCCGGCATATCCTTAGCAACTGGAGCCACACAGACTGGCCTGTTACCCCTACCAGCACCACAACCTCAGGAAGCAGGGACTGTAGGAAACACATAGATTATGAGTACAATATACCCCAAAGCACCCATGCACAGTTACCCCTTCTTTATCTCATCTTCTTCATAGTTCCTTGGGCATTATCCCTTGAATAGCATTTTCTGGGGACTGTTTCCTATTCAGACTTCTTGTACTAAATTACTTAAACTCTGCACTTCAATTTGCTCAAACATAAAAAGGGGATTAATATAATGTTTATCTCATTGGGTTGCTGTGGAGCTCAACTGAGAAAATACATGTAAAACACAACAGTGCCTGGCACTTGATAAGTGCTTAGTAACAGGCAGATGTTATTGTTGGGGTTAATGTTGCGGTTTGATTCTGTCTTGCTTCTAATACCAACAACTCCTGCAATGACTGACTTTAGTTTTAGAAAAAAAATCAAAATAATGAAATTCGTCTTGTGATCTAATTAACTTTTCTTGTCATTTTGATTGACCTAGGCTTATTCCTCAACCCACCACACTATTCCTCAGGATACCTATCCTTACCAATATGGTGACAACAAAGTCAAACACATTCCAAGCATTCTTCCAGAAGAGGAAAAAGCTGGATATCCACATAAGAAGGATCTCCAAGATGAAAATAAGCAAGATGAACCAAGCTGCCACCTCCAGACTCAGCTTCAGTGACCACAGTTTGGTATTTGAGGATTCAAGCAATTCTGTGAGAGTAGAGTGAAAGACAAACAAAGGTTAAGGAACTGGGAGGCTGAATAATATAGAATGATCAGATCAGAAACTATTATAAACTATAGTTGTGCCCACTGCTGTTTTATTTTTCATTTTTCTTTTTTTTTTCTTTTTTTTTTTTAGAGAGAGTGTGCAGGTGAGGGAGAAGGGCAGGGTAAGAGAGAGAATCGTAAGCAAGCTCCACACCTCCACACTCAGTGCAGAGGCTGACACAGGGCTCAGTCCCATGACTCTGGGATCATGACGTGAGCCAAAATCAAAAGTTGGACACTCAACCAACTGAGCCACTTTGTTTCTCTTCTTAACACCAATGTTTTTTCAACCTGTGAAATATAGGGGAGGTCAGAACTGACCGTGAAAAATAGCTACAACTCATCTCCTGCTGGTATTGATATGTCTAACACCTGCAAGTCACTACCTTCCCACTCTGGGGTCACAGAAACACCAAGGGATTACTTTTTTCACTACCACCAACACTGTCTGCTATACTGGTACCCCGGTCCCAAACTTCACAAAGAAGCAATGGGTCTTGAGAATAGAATGAAAATGTAGGGCCATGATATGTAAAGTGCTTGGTAAGGGAAGTAGAAACAAGAAGCCAGATCCATAGTGAGTTATAATAAAAAAAATGTTTGAGGGGCACCTGGGTGGCTCAGTTGGTAAAGTGTCTGACTCTTGGTTTCTGCTCAGGTCATGATCTTGAAGTTCGTGAGATCAAGTCCCACATTGGGCTCTGTGCTGGCAGCTCAGAGGCTGCTTGGGATTCTCTCTCTCTCTGCCTTTCCCCCACTCACTCACTCACTCTCTCAAAATAGATAAACATTAAAAAATACTTTACAATAAGAAAATTTTTGGTTCTATATTTGTTAGCTTTTAAAACTTTCCCATTCTTCTCTAAAGCTGATTTTGTTCAGCAAAGCAAATTAAATCCTATACTTTCTCTTTAGAATCCTGTTTGCTAATTGCTATACTTCAACATCACCTTTATCTTTCAGCCCTCTATTTTTTTTATGTATTTAATAGATGTATACCATGCTGTAGGAAAAAAAAAACACAATGAAATAAAAATGGGCTTAAAAGCTAAATAATAATTTGGGAGGCGCATGGGTGGCTCAGTTGGTTAAGTGTCTGACTCTGATTTTGGTCTAGGTCATGATCTCATGGTTCATGAGTTCGAGCCCTACATTGGGCTCTGCAATGACAGTGGGGAGCCTGCTTGGGAGTCTCTCTCTCACTTTCTCTCTCTGCCCCTCCCCCACTTGCATGCACATGCTCTCTCCCTCTCAAAATAATAAACTTAAAAAAAAAGCTAAATAATAATTTGATACATTTCCCTTTGAAATGGAACAATCTAAGAGCCTCCAAATGCACTATGACTGATATCATGGCTGTTAATGGAGATTAGAAGAACATACTTAGTCACTCTGAACAACATAAACTGCTGTGTAGATTTTGACACTTAAACAACTTGAAATTGCTACTGTTTTTTTGTCTGGTTATATCTATAATATTAAATTTAAAAACATATAATACATAAAATATATTTCATTCCCATGCCAAAATAACTGATATGGCTTAGTCAGTTAAGCATCCAACTTCAACTTTGGCTTAGGTCATGATCTCATGGTTTGGGAATTTTAGCCCCCCATCAGGCTCTCTGCTATCAGCACAGAGTCTGCTTCAGACACCCTGTCCCCCTCTCTCCACCTCACCCCTGCTCACTCTTGCTTTCAAAAATAAATACAAACATTAAAAATTTTTAAAAATAACTAAATGAATTCATTTGTGGACAAATCATGTGTTTTATTAAAAATTTTTTAAAAATGTTTACTTATTTTGAGAGGGAGAGAGAGAGAGAGAGCACAAGTTGGGGAGGAGCAGAGAAAGAGGAAGAGAGAGAAAATTCCAAGCAGGCTCCACACTGTCAGCAAAGAGCCCAATGAGGGGCTCGAGCTCATGAACACATGAGATCATGACCTGACCTGAAACCACGAGTCAGATGCTTAACCAACTGAGACACCCAGGGGCCCCTTACATATTTTCTTTAAAAAATGATGGGGGCAGGAAAGAAAAAAGATTTGGCTCATTATATCCACAATGAAGCAAGGAACACTAATGCTATATAAAGTTTTTGATCAGATGAATGCAGTTTATAGAAACTGATGAAGATCATGTTGAGATAAACTTGCAGAATTATTCTTATATATAGTACAAGATATCTCTAGAACTTCAAACTCAATGTAAGACATTATAATGACATTATACACAAATTTTTTTTGTTAGAAATAGACTATTCACACTTGCAATGTGTTATTTTCAGAAAACGGATTGCAAATGAGTCAAATCTTCTTACTTTTCTCCCTCTCATCATTTGGAAACAAAATGTGAAAATTAAAAAAATAAGCCAAATTGATATTTAAAATGAAAAGTAGAATTACCAATATCACTGTGAAAGTAGATTTTTTTCTAATTTTTACACCCTAATTTGTAATTAAATTTACACCTACACCTTAACATGTACTTAACATATAATACATAATTATTATTATGCAATTAATATAATGAAATACGTCAAGTATATCTCAATTTTGAAAAAGGAACAAAAAATTACATTTAAAAACATAATACGTAAAATAAACATATTTGATTCAGGACCAAACAATATATAATGACCTTTAAAAATTCATTTATGAAGAAATCATACATTTACTTTAAAAACAGCACGAATCACTTATAAAATGGCAAAAGTGAAAATAAGCTAACATAATTTTTTAAATTATATAATATACATTAAAATACAATATTGAATAATATGCTAGTCTAAAGCATTATTTTTACTTCAACTTTCTTTTTTTTTTAAGTTTTTACTTTTGAGAGCTTATACACATGAGCTGGAGAGTGGCAGACACAGAATCCAAAACAGGCTCCAGGCCCCAAGCAGTCAGCACAGAGCCAAACACGGGGCTCAAACTCATGAACCACGAGACAATGACCTGAGCTGAAGTCAGATGCTTAACCAACCGACCGAGCCACCCAGGTGCCCCAATTTGCATGTGATAAAAAGAAGCAAGTTGAGGGGCGCCTGGGTGGCTCAGTCAGTTAGGCGCCTGACTTCAGCTCAGGTCATCATCTCACGGTTTGTGAGTTTGCTCATGGTTCTTGAGTTTGAGCCCTGGGTCAGGCTCTGTGCTGACAGCTTGGAGCCTGGAGCCTGTTTCAGATTCTGTGTCTCCCTCTCTCTCTGCCCCTCCCTCGTTCATGATTTCAAAAATAAGAAATAAATATTAAAAAAAGTTTTTACATCACATACAAATAATGGAATGATTAAAAGTCCTAGGGAGATTTTCAAGTTTATAGCTAACTGGGAGACAAAATCACAAGACAAAAAAGATTGGGGAGCTTTCATCTAGAGAACTGCTTGTTAATTATGATTTTTTCCCCCATCTGTAACAACATTCTCTGTGATCTGGAAAAAAATTTTTTAAAGCCTAAACAATCTTAACGTTTATCATATGAATTAGCCTGTTCAAAGAAATCTGTTAGTCACAAATTCTTTCCCTTTGCAAAATCCCTCCTGCCTTTCTATCATGAGAATGTACTTAATACAATTTTCCTGAACTTGTCAGGTAATTCCCACTCAGGCAACCTACCTATCCTATGGCACAGTGATCATGTTTCATATCCAGCTGTTTTACCAACTAGAACGGTATTCTATTTTGATTTGTCCATTAGATCTAGGAAATCCTGTACATTTATTGCTGTTTACTTTATTCCAAGGCTTAAGACTACATCCCTAACCCCTCAAGGCAAATACATGCCAGTTATCGTAAAAGAAATTGGAAATGTGGGTGACTTAGTTCAAAATTCTTACCACAATGGGGAGAAAATAAAATACTTCAAAGTATATAGTATACTGTAGTGGATCAATGACATCAAGTATTGTATATTTAAATATCTTTGACCTGATTGCATTAAAATACTTAAAAATTTTTTTTAAATATCTATTTTTTTTTTTTTTTTTGAGAGAGCAAGAGACACAAAGCATGAGCAGCAGAGGAGCACAGAGAGGAGGAGACCGAATCAGAAGCAGGCTCCAGGCTCTGAGCTGTCAGCATAGAGCCTGATGTAGGGCTCAAATTCACTAACCTCAAGATCATGACCTGAGCTGAAGTCGGATGCTCAACCAACTGAGCCACCCAGGTGCCCCTACATTAAAGGATTTTTATTTTTTATTTATTTAAAAAAAAATTTTTTTTTAACGTTTATTTATTTTTGAGACAGAGAGAGACAGAGCATGAACGGGGGAGGGTCAGAGAGAGGGAGACACAGAATCCGAAACAGGCTCCAGGCTCCGAGCTGTCAGCACAGAGCCCGATGCGGGGCTTGAACTTACTGACCGTGAGATCATAACCTGAGCCGAAGTTGGCCTCTCAACCGACTGAGCCACCCAGGCGCCCCCATTAAAGGATTTTTAAATGGGAAAGTTCCTCAAAACAGTGAGGATGAAACAAGGAAGTAAGTACTGTCCTTTTCATTTCTGAGCAATCTGTTTGAGGTGATAATCAAATGAGCTCACTGATTTTCCAGATGTTCTTTTACTTCTAATACATTTCATATAATTTAGGACTGATTTTAGAGTCATTTACTCTTAAGTCATGTTTCGGCCCATCCAATATTTTAGTTGTGTCTAACTTTACACACTTTGTGAGCTTTCTTATTTGTACTTAATATTTGACATACTTGTAAAAAATGTAAATGTGATATCAGTTACTGACAGACACCAACCAATACCTCTAATACAAAAGGCTAATTCAAACAAATATTAAACTAAACTGACACAAGAAATATAACTGGTCTTCCCATCTTCGGTTTCGTGTAACTCTATTATATTCTTCAGTGTCTAGCTTGCTTTGTATCTACCATACTCTTTGAAAGCCCTCCAAATGTTTCCAGGTCTTAACAGTTGCACAAATCATATTCCAGGAGACTCAATATAGGTGTCCTTATCACAATTCAAGTAACATTGAGAAATGAAAAATGATCAATTTATAGGAAAAATGACTCATAGCCACTTCCTCTTTCATTTAATGTCAGTTCTCACCTATTTCAACCATCAGTACGATTGTATTCAAAAAGATGAGAAAGATGATGAAGTTTGTGAAGAGAGGGCCTGTTTTCTCTTAAGGAAACATCCAGAGTGGAATTCTTTTTTATACAGGTGAAATAATAAGGGTAAGAATAGAACCAGTGAGGATGAGAAGAAAATGGAGTTTGGAAAAGGGAAAGTCAGTCATCGGGCAGATGATGAGGCAAGAGAGACAGTAAAGGCATGGGATAAAAGTGAGGGGCATGAAAGGATACACTCAAGGACCCATCCAGCCCACAAGGAAAGAGGTGGCCTCTGACTGTAGCGCACATGAAGCCTGCTCATCAGTCTCCGGGCACGTGTAATACGTTCTACATGTCGAGGCTTTATGGAGAAGCGCACAAGCTGGTGTTGATCTCCCAACATAAGCTTCTTCTGACCGGAAGGATCTATACCAAAAAATAAAGGGCACAGTGGATAAACATAAAGAGAAGTCTCTGGGTGATACGGAGAGCAGGTAGGACTGGGGCAGGAATACTGGTTACATAATGGGTCCTGTAATGCAGGGGATTGCCTTGCTGTTCTTACAGCAACTGACATTAGTTTGGAGTAAGAGCTAATACATTGCTTATGACCAACACTGTCAATGCCCAAGAGAAAAGGCACAGATTCAACCCTCAAAGTTTTCAGGGTCTTTGGTAGAAACTTCCAAATCAGCCAGAGCTAATAGTTATCCTAGGCCTAAAAGTGAGCAACATGGGTCCTATCTCCTGGGTTCAAAGAGCTTTACTTATAAAGCCCTTAATTTATCAAGTTTGGTATCATTTACAAACTAGCAACCAAACCAATCGTCCCTGCATTTTTCATCCTTAAAATTGTCTTTCTGCTTCCTACTCTTTTGAGGGTGTGAAGGGGAGTTTTAAATTTATGCTAGTTAAGAAACAGAATGCTGACCAAGTATCTCTCGGATAGTGTGTCGTGGCACAGCTTGGCTCAAGCCTTGCAGATGCTCGATGAGAGAGAAAGTATCAATGAGACGTGAACGTATGGCATCAGCTCGGGGCAGTTGCATGTGTCCTGCTGGGTGACTGGTGGCCATGTCTGTTAAAATAAAGGAAAAACCAAGAGTCATTTCATTATTGGAGTTGCAGCAAAGATTAGAAGTTTCCTTCCCCTTCTCCCACCTTCTTTGCCCTTAAGAAGTCAAACACGTTGTACCAAGACTCAAGGTTTTTTTTTAAACAAAAGGAGCTGAGAGTCCTAATAGAGACATTGCACGGTAGACCAAGTGGCCAGGCACCTTTACTTGTGTCACATCGTTTCTCATTAAGAGTAGCAGCCACAGGCAAGGAGTCCCAGGGTTGGACAGAGGAAATCGGAGCACCACCCGGACCTGAGGTAATCAGGCAATGCAATGTGGTGAGGCAGTGAGGGACTTAGGGCTGCCTCCGAAAGACAAACCAAGAGGAATTGGACAAGTTGCAGCAGCCTGACATTACGAAAATGTTTTCCGTCCCAAGTGTGTTCCTCGGATGCCAGCTCCATCTGTCAATACCCGCTTCTGGGCCTCACCTCAGCCCAGGCTCTTTTCCGCCCACTCAGCTCTGACTTCACGTCTCCGCCTCCCGCGCCCTCTGAACTCGGCTCTCCCCACGCAAGACGAGCTCAGGGTCGGTTCCCAGCCCTGCAGCGCCCCATTTCCAGCTCGGCCCTGCCCCGCCCCACTCTACCCCACTTGCTCCCTAAGGTCTGGCTCGCCGCGGGCCCAACCCCAGGCCCAGGCCCAGCCCCCGGACCCCGGCCCCCAGCCCAGGCCCCCGGCCAGCCCGGTCAGCCCGGGAACCCGCCGCCTCAGCCCCGCCCCGCGCTCCGGCCACTCGGCGGTTACCAGCTGGTCCCGCCCGCCCGACGCAGGCGCCACGCAGCCAATCGGAGGCTGCCACACTGCGGCCCGAGCCGGGCTGGGGGGTTGGGACCTCCGGCTGCAGGTCCGCCTGGGCCAGACGCGCGAGCGCAAGCAGAGGGTGCGTGGTCGCGGCCGGCCTTTGCAGTCCCCGCCGAGCCCCGACCCTCCCGGCCGCCCCCAACCTCACCTCGTCGCCATGCGCCCCCGCTGCCGAGCCCTGTTCCCGGGCGTGGCGCTGCTATTCGCCGCGGCCCGTCTCGCCGCCGCCTCCGACGTGCTGGAACTCACTGACGACAACTTCGAGAGTCGCATCTCGGACACGGGTTCTGCGGGCCTCATGCTCGTCGAGTTCTTCGCCCCTTGGTGAGGCCACTAAGCCGGGGCGTGGATGGGAGGGAGAGCCGGGCTGGGCCGGGGGCGAAGGCGCGGGAACGGTTGGGCCTACGCAGCGCCGGCGCCCTCCCACCATTCCAGCAGGCCTCGCTGCAGCCGGCAAATTTCCCACCTCCGGGGGGCCGCGCTGCCTTGCCGAGAGAGAAGTCGGTGCTGATCGCCTAGGAGCAAGATCCGGGAAGGAAACCCGAAGGCCCCATTCACGCAGGGCCACATCCTCACCTCCGTGCTCTTGCGGCACTTCCTATTTGCAGAAGGTTTAACCACCTCCTACCCCGCTTAGATTGGTATCTTTACAGTTTCTGGGTGAGTCAGTGTTAATGCTCTGCGTCCTACAAATGAGGCATCCCAAGGCCTTATGCTGGAAGCGAACGTTTCACCAAGTGCAGAGGCCCTGGGCCCCCAGAGCACTTCCTTTCTTCTTGCCCCACGTCCCGCAGCCATTGGTTTCTAGCCAAGGTCACTCAGTGGCTGCAGAATGGTCATAAGTGCTTTCTTGAGGCAGGCAGTTATTTTGTCCCATCGCATGGTGCACACTTTTTTCATTAAGCTAATCACATCTCAGCACCAGCAGAATCCCATCCAAAAAAAGAAAAAGTAGGTAAAAAGAATCATTTCATCAGAATCTGTCTGAAGTGTCAATTTTAATTAGAATTTCTGAAAAATGCCGTGAAAGACTCCAGTGAGAAAGTAACCACTGTGGGGAGAAGTAGTCCACTTCAGGGTGATATAACTGAACAAGGGTGTAAACTCCTTAGGATACAACTAACTCAAAAAGTTGGGGGTAGGGAGAGACAGCAAATAGGATTTCTGGCCAAGTAGACCGGAATGTTTTCGTTTGTTTTTAAACTCCCAGATCTTTCCCACAGAGAGCCATGATTAATTTAAAACTTGGGATGGCTCAATATATCCATACTAATTACAGTACTTGATTTTTTATCTCCTCCTGCCACAATACGATTAGTTAAAAACGAATTGTATTCAAAAGTGTCAGTAAAACAAAGTTGGTGTGTAACTTCTGACTGGTTCTTCACTCACCAAGGGCTGGGCTGACCTGCTGAGGGTAAAGTCCTGTAATGAAGACCACCTGAACCAGAAAGATGTGTTAGAGGCAACAGATTTTGTGTCCAGGACATCCGTGTGGTTAACTGGTAGTACTGATTACAAATCATATGTGCTCTTTATACATCTCCAGAAGTCACATTCTCCCTTAGAAACAGCTCTTCACAATCAATTAAGCATGCTGTTAACTTTGAAGGGGTGTAACTGTACTTAGAGTGACAGGATGGGGTTGTAATCAGAACTGGGTGGTGCTTCTGTGACTACAGGGGTCAACATAGAGTGAATTACTGCAGAATAGTGGGCTATGAGACTATTAGTTTAAAGCAGGTTTTTTTGTTTTTTTTTTTTTTTTGATTGAAGGTATTCTTTCCTAATTTAAATTGTTGTATCTGCTTCCCTAAAAACTGCATATCCTGTCATGCACTAAACTATCCCCCAAATTGGGTGGATCTCTGCTGTGGTGTTTGCTTTTAATTGGTCTAGAAGGTAAGGTCATCCTCCACAATGCTGGCAGGAAGAATCAGTTTTCTGAATGACTAATTTGGAATCAAGGAAGTCTCGTGTTGATCATGTCCTTATTTCTTCACATTCAACTTTTTATTTATTAATACTTCAGCTGGAAATATTTTCTGACTGCTGTATTCCTGTGTACAGATCAAGAGAGCTAGCTCACAAGTTAGATAGGAACAGTTAAAGAATCCTTATTGAAACTAAATTGACCTATTTTGAGCAAGTTTTTCATCTCCTTTGTTTTTGGGTATTTTTTGCACTTTCATTTTGTAGTGAAAGTGAAAGATTTCTTTGCGGTTGAGTTTATAGACTGATATTTCCATTATGGAGTTAATCGTCTGTAGTTTGTAAGAATGGGAGTATCCAGATTTCTCTGGGGAAATAAATAGCACTATTTAAATGTGATAATATCTGAAAATTTATTGATGATTTCTGAAAACTTACTGATCAGCATTAAGTTTTAAGTCCTCAACATCTACTTATGTTGTAGATTTGTGCCTTGCCATCTAGGACGGTAGCATTCAATGATATTTGATATACAGCATTTCTGGAGTACATACAGAAAAAGACCATATGGATAGCATAAAATGGAGTATTTTTTTGTACATGCCGATTCCTTTATTTGGAATTCCTGGTATACCTGCCCCCCCCAAATTGGTCTTTTCAAAAAGATTTAGCTCAAAAGTTACTTTTTCCTTGAACAACTAACTGGTTGCTCCTGCCTTTCTGTTGGGACCTAATAATACACCTAATATCACCCTTTCCAGACAGGGAAAGGACTACATCAGTTTTTCTGTCAGAGACCTTTATCAAATGAAGTAATGATTGCTGAGTGAATATATGTGGGGATTTATTATTAACTGCTAGATACCATCCCTGAAGGTGATGGAATTGTTTGTGTTTTAATACTGTCTAGGGTTGGGTGAAAGAAGTAGTGGTTAATCTTGATGTTCACCTTCAAACTCCACCTGAATTCCATTCCTCGTGAATTTGAAGAAGGCAGTCTCCTCCAGTCTCTTTGGAATTTGTTAAACAGGTCCTTCCTTGGGGGCATTTGATGACCTTATGGATGCAGCCAATGCTAAGGGCAGTGGGTTTCAGTTGCAGCCTTGCCACTTACATACCTCCCCATAACCCTGGTTTACTCCCAGATTGCTGGAGGAATCATTCAGTTGAGTCCCAGGGTGGGGCCCAAGCATACAATCTTTCTAATGCACCCCCCCATGGATATTTTTTATATGCATCTGTGTTCGTGAGTTTGTGTGTTGAGACCCACTGGTCTGGTCTAATTATTTCATGCTATTTTTTCTCTTCAAATGTTTTCAGATGGTTGAGGTGAAACTATTCCTAAATCTGTTGCCTCAGCCTTCTTGATAATTGCATATTCAACAGAAATCTCTCTTCTCTTTTTTATGTTCTCATTGCTGTCACTCTGGTCCAAGTTTCAGTGTCTGCCATGTGAAATATATTATCTTCTAGGTGGCTTTTATTCTTATCTGTACTTTCCCCCTTTCTTTCTATATATTGCTGACGGATGTATTCTTAATACAAATAACACATTATCTCTTAACAACAACAACAACAAAAAAACCTTTCGGAGTTCTCTAAATGTATCATTTTCACTAGTAGTTTTACCTTTGCTCTACTATTCCCCTTATCTAAAATACCCCAGGACAGGTCCTAGCTGAAGCATTACATCCTTAAAGGCCCAGATCCAATTCTCACTCCCTTTAACAATTTTTTTTCCTATCTTGGAACTCTTACTATGTTCCCAAAAGCCTGAATTTCTCAGATAAATTGTTTATTTTATTAGATTAGTTAGAATTTATATATTTTCATTACAGTCCAGGTACGTGAGTTATGCAATATAAAAGGAATACAGAGGAGTGCCTGGGTGGCTCAGTAGGTTGACCATCCGACTTTGGCTCAGGTCATGATTTCACAGTTCGTGAGTTCGAGCCCTTCGTCGGGCTCTGTGCTGACAGCTCAGAGCCTGGAGCCTGCTTTGGATTCTGTGTCTCCCTCTCTCTGCCCCTTTCCCGCTCATGCTCTGTCTCTCTGTCTCTCAAAAAATGAATAAATGTTAAAAAAAATTTTTTTTAATAAATAAAAGGAATACAGAAAATGTAATGAGTAATACCATATTTCAGACACACCTAAGATGCCACTGATTGTGAGAGGAATCTTTATTTTATGTCTCACAAAGAAGGAAATGCTACCGTTGAAATTATGACGATTGCAGGGCACATGCCAATTTCAGATACAGTAAAATATGCATCCATGAAATATAGGGAATACCGTTTATTCACCACCCAGTCTAAAAATTAAAGCCAGTATAGTCAAAGCCTCTGGTACATCCCTTCCCCATCTTATGTACTCCCCTATCCTGAATTTGGTGTTTATCATTTATCATACTTTTAGTAAATATGTGACACTAAGGAACATCTAATATTACAGTCTTTTTTTTTTTTTTTTTAAGTTTATTTTTAAGAGCGAGAGAAGGAGAGAGAGAGAATCCCAAGCACTGGCAGTACAGAGCCCGATGCAGGGCTTGAACCCATGAACCATGAGCTCATGACCTGAGCCAAAGTCAGATGTTTTAAACAAGTTTTAGGGGTAAAATGCTTCCAAGTTATTTATCCATCAATTAATAAAATAAATTTTGAGAGTATTGGCTCTGAAATCTATCAGGTTAAGTGTTTTCCACGTTTCCTTCTGTTTTCTAATTCTGTTTTTGCTCTCTATGGGGAGGTTACAGAACTACCGTACCTTCTCAAAGGGCCTGTGCAGCCCACTGGGTTTTGAAGAGATGATTTATAGTTGGTACTAGCTACACCCTGAGGAGAAATCTCTCCCTCTCCCCCTGTTGCATATACAGTGTGCCCGAGGGACTGTTAGGACTTCCCAGGCATAGGAGCAGGTGTTTCTGATGGCCCTCTGAGAAAATATTCTGACAGTGCTTTATCCTCATCAGTTCTTACAGTCAGATGAATTGTGTAGCTGTAAACATGGGACTTGGCATCTTAAGTATGTCATTCTAATGCTGTGTTGAAACTTGGTTGATAAGAAAAAGAGGCTCCCCAACAGCTGCTGAAGTATCTATAGAAAATGAGTGCCTTTTGGGCCTCATTCTGCTACCCCCTCAAACTGGGTTTCTGGACAAAGGGATTCCTATTGAAGGAATGGAGAAAAAGTACTTGATGGTGATTCTTAAAGAGTTAATACCATACTTGAAACCTTATATACAAGTTTTCAATCACTCTATTTTTAAGAACCACTGTGCTGATTTCCCAAGGGGGAAAAAAAATGTACCTTCCTTTGGGAAATACTACCAGGGATGGAATTGTTCATGTCTTGCCCATCATTTTATCTTCATTAATTACTTTGAAAGGCTTGAGCCCTTTCTTTCCCTCTTTAATGTGGGTTGTAATTCTGACTGTAGTTTTCAGGGCTCTCTTTTTTTTTCTTTTTTTCTTTTTTTTTTTTAAAGAGAGAGCACACATGAGCAGGGGAGAGGGGCAGACGGAGAGAGAGAATGTTAAGCAGGCAAGCAGGCTCCGTGCTCAGTGTGGAGCCCAATGCATGGCTCAATCCCATGACCCTGGGATCATGACCTGAGCCAGAATAAAGAGTCGGATACTTAACTGACTGAGACACCCAGGTGCCCCTCAGTTATACTTTTAATTGAGAAGAAAATAGATGGCTGCTCTGAACTGAGCCAGTCCTACAGAGTCAAACTCAGGTTAGGGATCGTACCTTTACCTTGTGAGAACTCTGGTTACTCTATCAGTAATGAATGTTGTTCAGGTGATATTTTTGCTTTTGGAAGCAGCTACTAGTTCAAAAGTAGTATTATAGTTTGAGATTTTTCTTTTTTTTTTTTTTTTTAATTTTTTTTCAACATTTTTTATTTATTTTTGGGACAGAGAGAGACCGAGCATGAACGGGGGAGGGGCAGAGAGAGAGGGAGACACAGAATCGGAAACAGGCTCCAGGCTCCGAGCCATCAGCCCAGAGCCTGACGCAGGGCTCGAACTCAGGGACCGCGAGATCGTGACCTGGCTGAAGTCGGACGCTTAACCGACTGCGCCACCCAGGCGCCCCTATAGTTTGAGATTTTTCCTAGAGAAATGTTGACAATCTTGAAGGATTAAACTAAGAATTTGGGTTTTTTTTGTTTTTTTGTTATATTTATATAGGTGTGGACACTGCAAGAGGCTTGCCCCTGAGTATGAAGCTGCAGCAACCAGATTAAAAGGAATAGTCCCATTAGCAAAGGTGAGTATAGACAGATTCTTCATTAAAGAAAATTAATTATTTTAAATAATAGTTTATAAAATTAACATTCATTTTCTTTACTCTTAGGTGCTAAGAAGAGAGAACACTAGTTTCTGGGCAAATACACAACTATTGTATTAATTTTGGTTTTAAAAGATTAAAAGTAGTGAAACTAAGGGAATTACTGGCATAAGAAGTAAAGTATATGGTAAATAAGACTTAAGGGGCAAATATAGAAAGTAAAAATATAGTAGTCATGGTTACAGAAAAATTATTAAATAAATGAGTTCCCTAAACTACCTTATGATATTCACAGTGACTGGAATAGGAAAATGACAAGGTGCTGTAAGTATGTAACTAACTGGTCAGCTATAAACTCGGTATTTGCTTTTGCAATCAAAATAATGCTTCTAGAGTTTGGCCATTATTACAGCAAACCCATAGTTGCTCCACTGTAAAAGCTCACATCTTGGCCAGTCTCAAATAAATAGTTCATGCATATATACAACTGTTTTTGGAAATTGCTTTTGATCCTGCTGTTTCTATGGCGATTTGCCATAGGGGGGAAAAAGTTGAGTCATGATTTAATTCCTGTCTTGTGTGGCTATAGCCTGTGTTACTATGAACACATTACTTTTAAACCTCAGTTTATGTTATTGGGACCATACCTCAAGTCTTGTGAAGAGTAAAAGAAATAACATATGCAAAGTGCCTAATGCATAACCTACTTTAGAGTAAGTGGTTAAATAGATAGGAGTTGTTTTCCTTCTTCTTAATAGGCCTGACTAGATCTGTCTTGTTATCGGCCAGCCCATATTCAAACTAGCATATTAAGTATTGACACCTTTGCTAAAACTCTAGATGATTTGCCAAATTAAATTATACTCCACCCCCCCCAAAGGGTACATCCATACATCCCCTTGATAATCATCATTATCAAAGTAAGATGCTATTAGTAATTTAAGTGATTTATCCCTCATGTATTTTTTTTTTTTTTTTTTTAATGATTACCTATTTTTGAGACAGTGCAGTCAGGGGAGGGGCAGAGAGAGGGGGACAGAAGATCCGAAGCAGGCTTTGCACTGACAGCAGTGAGCCTGATGTGGTACTTGAAATCATGAATCACAAGATCATGACTTGAGCTGAAGTCGGATGCTCAGCTGACAGGCGCTCCCTCTAAGGCAGAAAAAAGGCCGAGACCGCTGCTATAAACAATAGAGACTTCGAAGTCAGATTTTAAATAGTCATTTGTGCATTTTGTAGGAAGTCCAGCAATCTAAATTTTAATGAATTCTTTAGGTGGTTCTGATCCAGCTAGCCCAGCACCAGTCTGCCCTTAAAATCTAATACTCTGTGGCATGTGTGTGAAGAATTGCTTGATCCTTTTATGATTTGACCAGTCTTAGTATTGGGGGAATATAGGAGGAGCCTGCAACAGGCATCTGGATAACAGATGGTTCATGTATTTTAATCTTTAGGTTGATTGTACTGCTAACACGAACACCTGTAATAAGTATGGAGTCAGTGGATATCCAACCCTGAAGATATTTAGAGATGGTGAAGAAGCTGGTGCTTATGATGGGCCCAGGACTGCCGGTAAGAATTTTGGATTACGTTCTGGAAACTGAATTTGTTAAGTGCTCTGTTTTTTGTAGTGGGAACATGATATTTTTCTATATAACATAACTTTCAGTCTTAAAAAATCCTCCTAAGAGGTCAGTTTGGTATCTAAAAAAGACTTCTCTAAATGAACATTATATAAGTAATATAGAAAATACTTGAACTTGGGGGTGCCTGGGTAGCTCAGTCAGTTAAGTGTCTGACTCCAGCTCAGTCATGATCTCACAGTTCGTGAGTTCGAGTCCCAGGTTGGGCTCTGTGCTGACAGCTCGAAGCTTGGAGCCTGCTTCGGATTTTGTCTCCATCTCTCTCTACCCCTCCCCCACTCACACACTGTCTCTCTCTCTCTCTCTCTCTCAAAAATAAACATTAAAAAAAAAAGAAAATACTTGAACTTGAGTTAGGAGGTCTACTATGCAGTTTCTCATTTGACATATTTTTTGAATACTTCCTTGGTGCCAGATATTCTAGGTATAGTAGGTGCTCTGTATTTGTTGATAAACAAAACAGACAAGGTTCCTACTCTAATGGTGCTTACATTCTGGGAAATGAAGAGAAAAGGGCAACAAACAAGTTTAAAACTATATAGAGATAACTACTTCACATCCGTTAGGATGGCTACTATCAAAAACACACACACAGAGGGGCGCCTGGGTGGCTCAGTAGGTTAAGCGTCCGACTTCAGCTCAGGTCATGATCTCACGGTTCGTGAGTTCGAGCCCCGCGTTGGGCTATGTGCTGATAGCTCAGAGCCTGGAGCCTGTTTCAGATTCTGTGTCTCCCCCTCTCTCTCTGATCCTCCCCTGTTCATGCTCTGTCTCTCTCTGTCTCAAAAATAAATAAAACATTAAAAAAAAAATTAAGAAAAAACACACACACACAGAGAAAATAAGTGTCAATGAAGATGCAAAGATATTGGAACCATTGTGTACTGTTAGTATGAATATAAAATGCTATAGCTGCTATGGAAAACAATATGAAAATTCCTGAAAAAAATAGAATTACTGTGTGATCTAACAATTCTACTTCTGGATATATACCCAAAAGAATTAAGAGCAGGGTCTTGAAGGTACATATGTGCACCTGTGTTTAGAGCTGCATTATTCATGATAGCAAAAAGGTGGAAGCAACCCAAGTGTGGCATCACTGGATGACTCAACCTAAAAAATGTGGTATATTATTAATAATTATATATAAAGCATATATAATATAAAGCATTATATAATAAGCATATATAATACAGTGGAATATTACTCAGCCTCAGAAAATGAAGTTCTGACATGTGCTGTAACACGGATGAACCTTGAAGACATGCTCGGTGAGATAAACCAATCACAGAAAGACAAATACCATGATATGCCAACTTATATGAAGTTCCTAGTATAGTAAAATTCGTAGAGACAGAAAATAGAATAGTTCTCAAGGACTGTGGGGTGAAGAAAATATAGAGGTTTTTTTTTTATTTAATGAGTAGCGTTTTACTTTTGCAAGATAACAAGAGTACTGAAGAGTGGTTGTACAACGATGTGAATGTACTTACTGCCACAGAACTGTACACTTAAAAATGGTTAAGATGGGGCACCTGGGTGGCACAGTTGGTTAAGCATCTGACTCTTGATTTTGGTTCAGGTCATGAGCCCAGGTTCCTGGTATTGAGCCCCACGTCGGGCTCCATGCTCATTGCAGAGATTATCTCCCTCTCCTGCCCCTCCCCCGCTCACACACATACTCTTTTTTTTTTTTTTTTTTTTTTTTAACGTTTATTTATTTTTGAGACAGAGAGAGACACAGCATGAACGGGGGAGGGGCAGAGAGAGGGAGACACAGCATTGGAAGCAGGCTCCAGGCTCTGAGCCATCAGCCCAGAGCCCAACGCGGGGCTCGAACTCGCGGACCGCGAGATCGTGACCTGAGCTGAAGTCGGACGCTTAACCGACTGAGCCACCCAGGCGCCCCCATACTCTCTTTTTAAAAAAATGAATTAAAAATGTTATTGTGTATATTTTATCACAATGAAAAATCAATGTCAATATATATGGATAAGATAAATTCAATTTGTTTTTTTTTTTTTTT